>NW_023994964.1:0-183390 GCF_015586225.1 Lucilia sericata
GAATTTTACTACAATAGATTTATTAATTAATGAAATATGTGCGCTTAGGTGATTTTCGGAAGTGGACTTTATATGTATGGAGCTATGACCTTACACAAAACATATTTGTGTCGAATTTTATCAATATATCTTTATTGGATAATGAAATATGTGCGTTTAAGTGATTTTTTTGAAATTGACTTTATATAGGAGCTATTACCATATATGGACCAATCTGGAAAAAATGTGGTAGAATAATTTTTATGCTCATAAAACATATTCAAGTCGTACTTTATCCCGATAACTTTATTATTCAAAGAAAAATATGCGTTTAACTGATTTTCGTAAGTGGACCATCAACACAAAACATATTTGTGTCCAATTTTATCAAGATAGCTTTATTTGACAATGAAATATGTACTTTTAAGTGATTTTCGGAAGTGGACTTTATATGGGAGCTATGACCAATTATGGGTCTATCCGGAAAAAATTTAGTAGAGTGATTCATGTTTAGACTAAACATATTTTTGTCGAATTTTATTAAGATAGCTTTATTTGACAATGAAATATGAGCTTTTAAATGATTCTCGGAAGTGGGCCTTATATGGGAGCTATGACCAATAATGGACCGATCCGTAAAAAAATTGGTAGATTAATTTGTATGTACACAAAACATTTATTTAACTCGAATTTTATCACAATACCTTTGTATGGGGTCTATGGGAAATATTCGATCGATTGTAAAGATTTTGAACATAATTGATCACCGCCCTGAAAAAATAACGTGTGACAAAATTCATCGAAGTATCTTTGGTAGTTTCTGAGAAAACTTCAAAAGAATTATGAAAAAACCGTAATTTTGTTCGAGGTAGTCTGAAATTTTTACTCATAACTTTTTACGTTGTGAACCGATTTTGCTGATTTTCAATACCAAACTGCTTAGGATAATAATAAATATTTTGGGTGAATTTGGTTGATTTCCTTTGCTTAGTTTTAACGTGAGCGTGTTTTGCACAGACAGATAGACAGACGGACATAGCTAAATCGACTCAGTATATGGACCCAGAATATATATACTTTGTTGGGTCTTAGATGAATATTTCTTGGTGTTACACACGGAACGACAAACTTATATATACCCTCTATCACCACTGATGGTGGTGCAGGGTATAAAAATGTTGTTTCGATATTGTGAAACAGGCAGTAAGAAAGGATTTCTGAAAATTCGAATGTTTAGGGAATAAAACGGGTAAATCCGGTAACCTAATATTTCCTTAAGTAGAAAAGATACAAAAACAGTTTAAATCTTATCGCCGTCCTTTTAAAAAATAAGCGGACAGATGTCTGGTACTTTTTTAATTCGGTCCTTTTAGAAAATAAACGGATAAAAACAGTATTTAGGTACTTTTTTGATACTCCATCATTCTTTTAAAACAGTGAAAATACAAACTCAATTATTTTAATAAAATTTCAGAACTTTGTAAATTTAGTAACACTATAAAAAGGAACTTTTTCTTTCTTCAAAAAGTACTTTTTGAATTTTTGTGTTTCTAGGTTCAATAGATAACTCAAAAACTACATTTTAAAGATCGAAAAAGTATCAAAATGTACTCTTTACAGATTATCTTTAACTCCGGACTCTATTAGCTTAATATCATGTTTCTAGGATCAATATTATAAAAAACTCAAAAAAGTACCAGCTAAAAGCGAAAAATTACCAAAAAAAATATTCCTTTTTAAAATATTATTTTTTAATTTTTATATTTAATTTCCCACATACAATTTTCTATCTTTGATATTGAAAATAACAATAACAACACACATACGCTTTTGAATTTTGTATTAAGCGAAAAGAGTTTTTGTCTAGGATATAGGAAGGTAAACGGTTTAGCATTTCGTTTCTTCGAAAATTTTTATTTATAAATTTCATATTTATATTTATAATTTTTGAGTTTTTATACATTTTTGATCAACAGAGAGATAAAAGTAATTCCTATCAAGATATGTTAATTTAAAAACATATACATATTTTTAATAATTTTATTAAAAAAATATTCTTTTTTAAATTTATTGATATTTTGCGTTTTTTTTTTTCAGACGACACTTAATTCTATCCTGTCAGGGAAGTTTACATATATTTCCATTCGATGATCCGAAATGTTCATTTTCTATGGAAAGCAGTGAGTATTAAACAATGTGAAAATTTAATTAATTAAACGTTATTGTATCTATATTTAAATATATAAATGATTATAAGTCAAATTAACCTTATCATTTACTCATTCTTGTTAATGTAGTGTAAAGTCCAAATTATTTTAAATATATTTCTTTATAAATAACTTAATAAATAGTAAAGCTGTCAAACATTGAAAAAATCTTATTTAGATAATATATTCTATTACAGTTTCGTATGAAGAGGCCCAAATAAAATACGTTTGGAAAAACGATGAGGATACTTTACGCAAAAGTCCCTCATTGACGACATTAAATGCATATTTGATAAAAAATCAAACAACTGCCTGTGATCAAAATAGCTGGAGAGGTGAGTCCACAATGAAAGCAATTTCTCTTGTTTAATATAGTTTATCTTTCATTTCAAATGCAGAAATTAGTTTTGTCGTTTAATGTTTTTGGTATTAATTACGTTTAGTTTTTCTTTTTTAAGGTTCTTCTCGTTTCTTTTGTTTTTTTGTTGAATTCTTTTGTTGTAGCCTAGAAAAGTTTTCTTTTTTACAAAATGTCTATTGTTTTAATTTGTTTGTTCAAATATATATATATTTATCTATTGTATATTTAACTTAATTATATTCACATGTCTGACTTAATGTTCTTTATCATTATTATGGTTTTATACTAAAATATTTTCTAGTAATTAAAATTCTCTCTTATTGAATTTAATTAAATTCCTTGTGTTATTTATATGTAGATTTTAAACGATATGAACAAATTTAATTTCTTAACAAATTCGCAAGTAATTTAGCCAATATTTATTAAACAAAAAAGAAATTTATTTAAATTACATTACAAATAAAATATTTATTATACGTATGAGTAATTAGATTATTTTCAATAGTTTGTTATTGAGAAAGAAAAATTTTGAATTGTTTATTTTGGAAAATAGATTTAAATTTTTAATTAGCTTTTGCTACATGCCATTGCTTTGGATTACTATTTGGTAATATGAATTGGAGATTTTGAAATTATTTTCTTTTTCGGTTGGTTTTCAAATTAGAATGGCTTTCTTTCTAATATTGATTTTAAAAAAAGAAAACATTTTGCATTTGCTAAATTTTATTAATTAAATATGATTTTTGCAAACTTACATAAATATGCATAAACTATAAATAATTTGCTCCTTATAATTATAGAAATCAGAAATATGTTTAAACAATTTTCAGTTTTAGATTTGCTGTTTATTTAGTTTCGTTTTTGGCCTTTAAATTTGGTTGAAAATGGTAGCTGAAAAAAATTACAAAATAATATTATAGAGTTTAAACAATTTAATACAAAAAAAGGCGTTTTATTGTTTGTTTGTATTTAAAAGAATTATACATATCTATCTATCACTTTCTACTATTATTCCAATTTTAATTATGAAGGGAACTACAGCTGTCTTAGAGTCGATTTAATATTTACCAGAGATCGAGCATTCTATTTCACCACCGTTTTTATACCTGGCATTATATTGGTGACGTCATCATTTATAACATTCTGGTTAGAATGGAATGCTGTACCGGCTAGATCCATGATAGGTAACAATTCACATTCAACACCATCTACTACTTTAATCATTTAACAAAGGAAAACCTCCCCCCCCCCCCCCCAAAAAAACAACAACCACTGCAATTTACATACATAATTTTAAATATGTTGTAGTACAACAACTATAAAATTGAAAACTGAATTTTCATTTCAAAACATCAGAAAATCAAACCAACACCATTTCCTTCTTGTCACCACCACAACAATTAAATAAAATTGAACTCATTTTATTTGGATCTTGTTTTATGATTTTACTTTGCCGTCGCTGCCACCATCTTCAGATAATTTATATAATTATTTTAATTATTCCTTTGTATTTATTTTTCTTAGTTGTTTATTTCATTTTTCCAAATTCATCTTTAATTTTTCAAAAATTTCCATGACCAGTCAAACAAATCCACCAACAGATACTTGAAACATTAACAATCTGCCTGGTAGCCCCATGTAACATTTTTACAAATGTTTTACCTAAATACTGCATAATATTTAATTAAAATACTTTTTCAACTTTTATATACTAGACATTTTCAGTTGAATTCCTTTTTTTATTTAATTTTCAATACTACATCCATAAACCTATAAATCGTATCTCTGACATATTTCTTTATTTTTCGTAATTACCCCTTAAGTATTCTGTAGTATAAATTGACAATATTTTTTTTTGTTATATTCAAATACAGTTGATATACGGAATTAATTTCGACATCACTTTTTAAATCACTGCAAATTTTTTATAATTCATAATTTATGTGTTTTATGCATGAACCTATTTCCCAATTAATCGTATCGTTTATAATTCAGAAAGCAAAAATTTAAAAAACTAAAATTAGTTATAAACAGTTTTAGGTTAAAGAAAACTAGGATTAGTATACAATAGTAATAGATATAGCACCAGGGATATATTCCATAAGAAAGTTTTCTAATATAGTATAGAAATTAGGGTGTTAGTCCTAAAACATCTATATATTTGTTTAAATGTTGAACATTTTGTAAAGTGTGTCTAAAATTATTGTTAAAGTCCTACGTCAACTTTTACACGGATAAAATTAATGCAATAATATAATTATTAAAAAAATATATACTTCTACTATATGCACTACCCTAATATATTTGTAAGATCAAACTATTTTCTCAATAACTTTTATAACTTTCAATTTACAACTAACAAGCAACAAAAACAACTGGAATTAAGGTCCAAAAAAATAAATGGATTTTAAACATGTCTATGCTAAAAATCTTTGACAGTACTGGCGTTCGGAGGGCATCTGTTACTTTCTCGGTATTTATTAACAAGTCAGTAACGCCAAACTAGCTATATCTATTTCTATAGCTCTTTCCCCATCTATTAGCTAACTCCTGCCGATTTTTTCCTTGCACAAAAACATGAACTTCTTTTATAGAACTAAATTTGAATCGAGTACTTTTTAATAACATTTTAACCTTTGAAAGGTTAAAAACCATTGTTTTTAGCCTGATAATCCCAATGACTAGAAAATGGGTAGAGTCACCCCGATACTAATATAAAGGAAGAATGTGACAAGGGGTCAATCAATACAGGCCGATTTCCCCTATATCACTAGTTGCGAAGACTCTTGAGGCACTCCTCCTCTCCCCTTACAAGCTATTCAGCCATCTAACAGCAGATCGTCACCAGCATGGATTCTGTAAGATGCACAGAACTACCTTTGTATTAACTGCCATAAGCACTGAGATCACACTGGGCTTAAATCAGCAGAGGTCTTGTGAAAGGACACTCATAACGTCAAAGGCCTTCGATACATTCTTCAAGCACATCTGCAGTCCCAACATCTTCAAGAGATAGATTGTGAATTATATGAGTGGTCGCCTGTCGTTCGTTTAGTTTAGAGTCAAGTGTTCAAAAACCTGTAGAGTTAAATAAGGAATACCCCCTACTGTTTAACTTCTACTTTTTAAACGCCTCATGTTGGATCAAATACCGACTATGAATCACTTTGACTGCGACACCTAAATTCATGTTTACATCATTCGTCCAGGTGTGAAGAGTGTTGCTGAACGGGCTGCATGCAAATAACCTTTGAGCACCGCCTATACGAGAAAAAGAAGGTCCTCGCAGTCAAGGAACATAATGTCATGCTGACTGAGAAGAACCTGTCGCTGCAAACAAAAGTTGCTCTGGCACAACTTAGATTGGGATGGAGAAACAGGCTGAACGCCTACTGATCCCGCATAGACCGTCCCAGTATGCGGCTAGGGTCTCCATGATACCCAACATTGTCCAGACCACCCTACCTCACTAAGCCCTATGGAATTATGCACTAATCCTATAAAAGTAGCCCAACTTCTTAGCTTGGACCTTAATACAGAACCCACGGATTTAAATTATATAGTTTAAGCTGTTACAACAACAACAAAACTCTTGAAGATCTCAAGACAAGGTATACTGATTTCGCTCCGTAGTCAAAAGTTTTAACAATTATACTAAAAAGGGTTCGGGAAGAAAAAATGTTCTAAGCTATATAAAACTAGCAAATACTTTAAAAACAAAAAATTTTATTTCGAGATAAGATCGTAATGGGATCAATAACTCGTTAATGTATATCGAAATGTGACCTGAAAAGCTCCTAAAACTTTTTTTCAATAACACCGTCGATGTAAGCTATTTTGGTAAAATGTAGAATTCGTAAATCAATTCTTTTATGTCGATTTCTGCTTCTATCACAGGGACAGCTCGGACGATATAGCCTTAAGGGTCATCGTGTTGAAACAGTACTTGTACAATACAATACTCACTTTGAAATCTTTTTGAAAAATTGGAAGCTGATAAGCTGAACAGAGCAGCAAAAACTTACGCTGAAAATAATGAGTTTAAAAGTTATTAGAAGTACCTTTCACTACTTACACATTGATATTTTAACTAATTTTTTGAACATGGCGATATCATTGGAGAAAAGTACTTATCACGTTCGCTTACAAATAAGTACTTAAATAAGTCCTTATAAATGTCATATTCTTAAACAATTTTTAACGATTTTAGGAAAATTCTAAAGAAATAAATTCTATTTAATAGAAAATAATATATTCATTTCCAAAAGACGCATGAGAGAATAGTAGCTGTATAATACTAATAACAGGTCCTTCGCATAATCTACATTGAGACATTGAGTATATAAAATAGCTTTTGCCCTTTAATTTAAAGAGATTATCGGTACATATACAGCTGATACCTGTAGATGCTTTTCTCTCATAAACTAATATTATTATGACTGTATCGTCCAATTTTGCATTGTGGTGTTCTGATAATTATGGCATCATCAGTTTAAGAATATTTTAGCAAATATCGGGTCCCTATTTAATGAAAAAACAACAAAAAGTTATTGAGAGAAGTAAATTTGTTTGATCTTGCACCTTGTTACGCGTAGTGTATACTTTATTGTATTATTTCTGTATTAAAAAATCTAAAAAAAAAAAGCAAAAATCAATCTATGTACTAACTTACAACTTTTGATGATATGCCAACATGGTGTCTTCTTCTGTATTCTGTATGTGTTCTTTTAAAGGTAATTACAGTTGTCTACAAGTTGAGTTAACATTTACCCGTGATCGTGCGTATTATTTTACAACCGTTTTCATACCTGGCATTATATTGGTGACTTCATCCTTTATTACCTTCTGGCTGGAATGGAACGCAGTGCCAGCCAGAGTTATGATCGGTACGTAGAATTCTTCCTTCCTTACAAAATAAAAAAATAAAATAAAAAACTATACATACAACATATATTTTGATTTCTCTCTCTCTCTCTCTCTACTTAAATATATTGTAATTGTAGCAACTAGTTATACATAAATACAATTAAATGTTTAAACCAAAAGTATCTGTGTAAAAAAGAAATTATGAAAATACATATTTTTCATAAATACTAGTTTATAGTTGTCGTTATATCGTACTTATTCGTTATCAATCTCTATTCTCTTTCCCTCTTATGTACATACAATATAATAAATAAAAAAATCAAAAGGAAACAATTCAAAAGTAATTGATATGTATTTACATCCGCCCCCCTCGGATGTTGGACTGAGTTTTTAGGTTAAAAGTTTTGTTTTTAACTTTTTGTCTTAGAAAAAATAAAAGAAAAGAAAACAATAAAACAAGAATAGTTAAATGTTTTGATTGTTTCATTGTCTATAATTCTATTAGTAGCAAAATATAAAATCTACAGTTTAAAAAAAATATGTCAGTGTTTTTGAGGTTTTAACTATTATAGTAAGAAAAAGTTTGTGTTTTTGTGTTCCGTTTCTTGTAATTTATTTAACAGCAGCAGTTCAAGTACAAGTTCTTTAAAAACTCGTATAGAAACTTTTTTGTTATTTTGTCTAGTTTTCCCATTTATCTCATTATTTAATTGTATTTTCCTTCCAATTACTTGATGTTTGATTTGATCTGCACTGCATGTCTTATTTCATTGCACAAAATTACATCTGTACCTACCCCCTTAGTACATTTCCTACCATCCATATACGTATACAATCACAAAAATTTATCATTCATGCACACACAAATAGTTCTTAGAAATTGTAATTTTATTTTGATTATAAAAAGTTTAAGGTTTAAAAAGTCAACATTTGGAAAATTAAGAAATTCGTCTATTTTTTCCCAAACTATATAATACCAAGTTCTCAAGATGTAATTATTCGGCCTTCATGCTCTCATTCGTAAGAGCATGGAGGCCAAAATTTCAGCTGTGAACTAAAGGATGTCATCACAATTATGGTTCGATCATCGTAATATGACACTAACTATCAAATATTATACCCTGATATCAGAGTCCACTTTTCCAAAGTTTTAGGATGAAAATTTCGCCGCCACACAGACGATATTTTTGCATATCTGAGGTTTCCTACTTTGGGGACCTCTTACCATGCCTTTGGTGGGCCCATGAGTTCCAAATTCAAAACTCAAATTTGACAACACTCTCCTCTATACACATTTGAAATTCAATTTAAATTTGAAACTCAAATTAAATCGGGAAGTTACAGATTTATTTCGCATTTTTCCCTTGGTGAGCCTTGGTGAGATAATTATCAGATACACAGTTTTAAGGTGCCTTTGGTGGGCCCATGAGATCCAAATTCCATACTTAAACTTAACAATACTTATTATTAAAATATGTGAAATTTCACTAAAATCGGACTACGTTTAAACATTACAGATTTATTTCGCTTTTTTCCTAGATTATACCACTGTGCGTTCATAAATTTCTGATAAACAAGTTTAAGGTAAAAACAAGAAAATCCAGCAATTCCAAAAGAAAACTAACCAAAATTCCAATTTTTGAGATTGTTATTAAATTTTTAAATTTATCTAATAAATATATAACTTATAATTCTTTAATTCGTTTTTAATGAAAATTAATATGCGTAATGGTATACGCGCAATTGGGACGAACGACGAATTTCGTATAGCACGACGAACTAGTCGTCAAAAATTCGTTGCGTAAATTCGTCTAATGGAACACAATCAAATTATTCGTACTGCGAATTCCTTTCAAAATTTGTTTGTTCGAAATTGGAAAAAGTAAGAAAAAGGAACAAAAATTATATTTTTGCGAATCTCCACGATTTTGAGATAATTTTAACAGCTTTAAAATTTATTCGAATATTATTTCGAATTTAGAAAATGTAAGAAATTGGCCTCGAAAAGAACTATAATTATATTTTTGTGAATATCCTCAATTTTGAGATTATTTTAACAGCTTCAAAATTTTTTCGAACATTACTTCGAATTTTCGAACTTAATTTTAAATATTCCAACACAGCATTGTAGTGTCACCAAGTGTACTCCAGACTGCCAAATTGCAGACAATTCGGGCCACGAGAACTGGTTTTAATGGCCTTAATAATTTTTCGAACTTAAGTTCGAATTTTCGAAACTTTTATTTTTAACCAGAGATAATTTTAAGAGCGTAAAAAATTCTTCGAACATTACTTAGAATTTTCGAATATAATTTCGAATATTCGAAGATAATATTGTATTGTCATTAGCTGTACTCACTAAATTTCAGCAAATTCGGGCTACCGGAATTGGTTTTAAAACAATTTTCCCCAATTAATTCGTCGTTCGTCTGCGTAAGAAATAGAAATAAACCTATCGCATAGTTCATTATGAACGACGAATTTCGTCATACGCAATGATTGTGTACATTTTCATATACCCAAGTGTGTTCTATTTCTGACGACGAATATTCGTTCCGAAAAATTCGTCGTTCGTCCCAATTGTGCGTATGCTATAAAAAGGAAGTATTGCCGGATTAAAGCTTTGAATCTGGACCTCATGGAATACCTGGGTATATATAAATATAAATATGATTTGATAGGATTTGAAAAAACATTAATATGAAAGCATTAATGTTTTTTCAAATCCAAAGAAATAAAATCCTTTTTTTTAATTTTACATTTGGAGTTACAAATTTATTTAAAATTTTTCCTTTTCTGTCCCACTGTGGGCTGCTAAAATACTTTAAGGAAGAGTAAAGAATACATGAAGGATACAGCTTATTGACTTAAAACAATGTAGACAAATGTTGAAATTTAATAGCAATTAAGAATGTATGTATATGAACGACCATATGATACCCTACACCACTGAGTGTATTAAAAAGTGGATTCTGGAGTATTTTAACAATCTGTTGAAATTAAAGTGATTTGCCTAAAGACGGGTTATATTGGGGAAGGGGCAACTATGGGTTAAACCTTATAAATTTTGTTACGATTACATTTAAGTGATTTATGCAGAGTTTCATGGTAATATTAATATAAATTGCCACAGCCACAATATATTCCGATCAGTTTTATTACTATTGCCGAAGTTATAGTCAAAACTGTTGAATAAATTTCTATTTAACAGTTAAACATTTAAAAATATTAAATAATAACACTTAATTTTTGTAGGAAGTGCCACGCCCACTATTTTAATTCCGCTCATGTTTATATAAATTACGTAAAATGGAAATGAAATTACTCGTGTATAATTTTGGGACACGATTTATTATAGATATTAATTAATAATTTTTTTAATTCTTGCAATGTTTTGATACTTATCAAAATAGTCGACATTGTAATAAAAATTTCAGGAAGATGCAAGCCCCCTACAAAAAAACAGGCCGATAAAATTTTAAAAAAGTCGAAACCCTCAGACCTAGTTATACTAGCCTCTATCACATCTGTTATTTGAGATATTGTGTCTTGAAATTTGAAAATACGCGATTTTTGGCACTTTTTGAGACATTATAACAGCTCCAAGACAACTTTATTTATAAAATGTATGCCATCTGAAAGTCTATTCGGTCAACTTTAAAATAAATGCTTAACATCTGACATATCTTCTTTCTTCTTCGAGATATATATACCCAAAGCTTGAAAACATTTGGCTTTCAGTATATTCACGGTATTTATACCCTACTTTACTACACTTTCTGATTCGATTTAACGATGTCTGTCCATCTGTCCGTTATTGAAGGCGCCTTAGAAAATATTTCTTATGACGAACTAAAATACTGGGTCCACACCTACCTGAGTATGTATCAATCGACTCAAAATCACTTTCTGATTCGATTTAACGATGTCTGTCCATCTGTCAACTTCAACGCATGATATCTCAGCAACTAGAGCAGATTGGTACTTAACTCTGTCTGTCACCGGTATATTCTTGTCCATGGTTCAATATACTCAGAAATTTTTGTCTTTCTTGTGAAAAGACATATTTCGGTCTTCGCCGGGTTAACATTGAGGCCTCTACGTTGAGCCCAGCTCAACGTCGTGTTCAGAGCCTTCTCAGACCTTCCACACAAGTAATTTGGATCCTATCCCTTTAGAAGTATTACGACATCGTCTGCATAGCAGACAGGTCTAAGTCCTTTCTTGGTTAGGACCCTTAGGAGGCTATTTATCATGGTTACCCAGAGTAAAGGGGACAAAATGCCGTCCTGTGGTGTACCGCAACATATCCTTTTCCTGATGGTTATATCGTACATCTCGCAGCTTATCCATATGTTCCTTAACATGTAGTTGATCCAGTTACGGAGCACCCGTTCAACATAAAACTGGTCTAAGGATTCGATAAGAGTATCAATGTGTACGTTATTGAAGGCGCCTTCGATGTCAATACATACCGCCAGTGTATACAGTTTGCTTTCGAAGGATTCACCTATATAGTGGACAACTTCATTCAACGCCATTTCTACCGATTGTCCCATAAGCATGCTGCTTATATTTGAGATGCCATGCTTTTAACCATACTATCGACTATCCGTACCAAGGTTTTAAGTAGGAAGAACGTAAGACTTATCGGTTGATAGGACTTAGGTGTCGCATAGCTAGGTTTTCCTAGAGCAGATTATTAAAGAAATCAAAAATATTTATATAGACAAAAGTTTTAAAAATTGCAATATATAAGTTTTTCGTAAAATATAGGTAAAATTTACGAAAAAAAATCAGTATTTATCAATTTATTGTTGTATAAAGTTCATGTGACGATATCTCGAAGAACACGAAAGATATGTCAGAGGTTAAGCCTTCATTTCAAAGCTGACAGAATGTACTTTCAGATGGCATACAACATTTTAGAAATTCTGGGGCCAAATTTTGATTCAGCGCTGTTCAATCCTTTATTGTTTACCTTGTTATTGTTTACACATAAAAAATGCTTAATATGTAGTTATAAACTACAACATTTTAGAAATTCTGGGGCCAAATTTTGATTCAGCGCTGTTCAATCCTTTATTGTTTACCTTGTTATTGTTTACACATAAAAAATGCTTAATATGTAGTTATAAACTAGTTTTAGAATCGAAAATACTAATTATATAGTTTGGAATATAATGACGCCAGATTGCATATTTAAAAATTTGAAATTATTATTATTACAATTAATACTTATCTAAAACCAATTTAAATAAAATACGATAAATTTTCCGAGAAATCATGTGTATAATGAAATAATAAAAAAGTATAATAAATATGAAATTTACATACATATGTATATGTAAAGTATACATATACTAAGTATAATCATACATCTGTCATGTCCTTTAGTATGCAAGACATTATTTATATATTGTATTTAAATACATACATATGTATTTTTATCATATGCACTTTAAGTTTCATCCACATCTATGGCAAAATGTGTATACACATCCATGTTACCTTTCGTAGAGATAGTTATACCATAATTTTTGCTTTTGCCGAATCCAATTGCGTTCACCTATTATAACCGCACATACCCTCAAATACACACCCATACATATATTCACCTACAAATTCAATCAATTCACACTCAAACAGTTCAAACAAATATTACAAAAAAAAAGATCAAATATTCAAATACTATCACTGAAATGTATCAGCAACATTGAGACCAAACAAAAATAGACAACATATTGTATTTTATTTTTACTACATATTTTTTTTATTCATTTGGAAATAATATTAATCGATTTTTAATTTCTTTCCCATGTTACGCTTAAAATCAAAAATACCAATTACGGACGGAAAAAAGGTGTAACAACAATGTTGAATTTTTTCACAACATCCAACGGTTTCCGCAGCACACTACCAGTGGTCTCAAATCTTACAGCAATGAATGTATGGGATGGAGTTTGCATGTGTTTCATTTACGCCTCCCTACTGGAATTTGTTTGCGTCAATTATATGGGACGTAAGCGGCCACAGCACAATGTAGTCTATCGACCCGGAGAGAATCCTGTTACACAGGTAATGTATACAATCAAACGAACAACAATAATAATATAAAAGAAAATTCTAGATAGAAAAACCAATCAAAAGTACAGTTAGTTAGTCCATTTATTCCATTTAAATATTTATTTATTATAAACTGTGTATGTATGTTTAAACGAACTTTATGAACTCCCATCATTCAATCGAGGTGAACACATACATACATACATAGTATAAAAGCAAATGAAAAAATATAATAATATAAAATTGAAATCCCTTTAAGGAATATGTATAAAAACATATTTTTTTTTGTGTGGCATAAATTGAATTGCTAAAACAATTTAATCAGAATCAAAATTTTAAAACCAATCAAAAATATACAAAAAACGGATCAAAATCGAACAATTCATAAAACAACAAAATCAATCAGTCAATCTATCTATCTTTCTCTTACTCTCTCTCCCCCTCTATCTCGTTATATTTTTCGATTACCCTGTATTCTCTATTCTCTCTATATAAAACAGTCAATCAATCGATTATACTTTTACTTCCCTTTATCATTTTTCGTTTAATTTTCTCTCTATCATTTGAATTCATTTTATTTTTTTTTAATTTTTAATTTCTTTTGAAATGGTTCATTCTCTAGAGATCACAAACAATCGATTAAAATTCACTCTCTTTAAAGTATTATATCGTACGCTCTCTATATATTCTTTCTCTTTTTAATGTATCCTCAATTATTTAATAATAAATAACAACAACAATATTCTCTTCATATTTATAAATAAAAAAATTCTCTCTTTAACTCTTAAATTTTTTAATAGAAATTTATTTATATATTTTAAATTCTTTTGAGTTTTCATTTACTATAGTTTTAAAACAAAAACAAAACAAAGAACAATATTTTTATTTATATTCCTAATAATTTTCTGTTCACTTTGCGATAAATTATTTTAAATGAAAAAAAACATTTCTAACTATTAGTAGCATTTTGTATTTTAACAATAAAAAAAACATACAAAAAACCCAACAAACAATAATTTATGTGTTTCTATTTTACATAAATATAAAAAATATTTAAAATTTAATTCAAATGTACCACAACACCAGTTCTTTCTCTTTCTCTCTCCTATTTAATATTTATTATAAATATATTTGGTTTTTATTTTTTTTTTCAAAATTTTTAGTTAAATTTTTATTTAAATTCGGTTTGTTTCTAATTTCTGATTGTTTGTTTTGGTATGTGTGAAAATGTTTTGTTTTTTACTATTTTCGGTTTGTACTTCTTTTTGTCCTGCAACAATAAACTACCATAAAATAATGATAATAATATAATAATAATAATTAATTAATTCCTTTAATTGTTTTTGCATCAATTAACCAAATTATTCAATTAATCCATCAATCAATATCAATAACAATATTTAGTTATAAATGAATCTAATCCAAATTGTTATATTAATGTGTTCATGTGTGTGTGTGTGCGTGTCTAATAAATTCTCATTTTATCCATTTGATTTTTGTTTCCCGTCTATTGTGAATTTTTTTGTTTGTAATATTTTATTAAATATTTTTGAAAAAATTTCTTGCAAAACAAAAAACAAAACGTACTTTAAATATTGTTATGATAATGTGCAAGTTGACTTCAAAATTGTCTAAATTCTTAGGTCCACTTACAGTAGTTTAGAGGACTTAGGTATGTATTTCCATTGTATATAAAATGTGATCAACTAAGCAAAAAACCCATAAAAGAATACACTTCAATATAAATTCTCTGAAATGTATGTTAACATTAAACTTTTTCTATTATAAGTGAAAAATAAATTATCTTTAAAATAAGTATCTATAAATTATAGTATTATATGTATTAATTATCTTCTCATACTTATATAGCCCAAATAGTAAATTTGCTAGTGTTCTAGAGCAGTAGTTGTGCTTTCGCTTCAAGTCACTTAATTAAGTTATAATTGTAGTGTTATATAATAAAGTAGTCAAAATTAAAAGAATTTTTTGTTAGTTTTAGTTTATAACAGGGGTCAGAAATGAAGAAATAACAAATTGAAAAAAAGCTCAAAGCTGTAGCCATGAGAAATCTCAGGATTAAGCTCAAAACCAAGTTCAGATATGAAGTAACTGCTAAGAAAGCGTTTTCTCTTAACAGCTAGAGCAGGGCGTTCACAGAGAAGATGGAAGACCGTTTCTTCCTTTTTCCTGCCTTTGCAACTGCGACAGTGTTCATTGAAGGGGAGCCCAAGCCAACTTGCATGTCTGCCTAGCACCCAGTGTCCTGTTGTTACTGCTGTCAACCTCGATATATGCCGTCTACTACGGTTAATAAGGTGTTTTGTGCGTTTCTCATTGAAGGAGGGCCACAATATCTTGGCCCCTTTACATGCGTTGGAGATATCAAGTACAGATCCCGTTCTGGCAAGATCATCTGTCTGTTCATTTCCATAATAGTCCTTATGCGCAGGGACCCAAATAAAGGTAATGTCAGACACACGGCCCAGACTTGACAGATCCTTCTTTGCATTGTCTGACTAATAGGAAAGTTGTAGTACAAGAATTTAGTGAGAGAAGTGCCACTTGACTATCGACAAAAATGCCTATGTTGACGCGAATATTGAGGTCATGTAGTACACTACAGGCTGACATTATATTTCAGCCTGAAAGATACTACAGTTGTTTTGAAGACGGAGAAGAAGCTGGGGTAAGTATATCTCAACCCAGTTTCTTAACAGAAGACACCAGAACCAACACCGCAGCTCATTTTAGAACCTGTAAAGATTCTGTAAAGATTCTGGTGGTATATTCGCTCGGTAAGTTACCCCTACACCACTCGCTCTTGAAAGGAATTCTGATTTTGAGGTAATACTCTTAAAATCTTAGAATGTCATATGTTCTTGATCTCCAACTTATGAATGAGTTAAGCCTCAGGCGGATATTGCCATTATATGCAGATATATAGGTATTCTCTTCATAATAATATAGTATTCAAAGCTTCTAAAGGACTAGTTCTTAGAGCACCTGTTATCCCAATGCATGCTGAACTCTGAACTTTGTATAGCTGATCTAAAACAAACTTCTTCTTAGTTGAAGTCCACCATACAATAGTTCATTATGTAAGAATAGGACTTACTATAGCTGTGTACATCCATTTAACTATGTTGGGACTAAACAAACATCTTTGGTATTAAATCATCCTTTAGACTGCCTAACTATTGTAGTGCTCTTCAGGCAGAAATATCTATTATGAAAGTGAAACAACTTAACAGATCTCGTGATCTCTGGCGTTTATGCGATGCTCTTAAATCAAGACTGCTTATAAGCTTTGGAATATAGCAGATAAGAACATTTGTATCAGTAATTACAGGACACTGTCTCGTAGGCACACATGCTAGGAGACTAGGCATTGGATATAACGACTACTGCAGAAATTGTCATAACGAAGAAGAAGATGAGACGATATAACATCTACTTTGCTATTGCCCAACGCTCACTGATAGCAGGGAATATGGAGGTTCTTTCTGGGATAGTTTGAAGACGTAAGTGGGTCACCCGATTCTTTTGGAGAACTCGACAGAACACTTTTATTAGTTGACATTTCTGCCAAATGACAGTTGCAATTTTTAAAGTTTTATTCCCACCCGATAGGAGTTCACCTAGGGCTCTGTTACAGCAAAGCTCTGTGATCAGACAAATTATATGAGGAAAAGATTTCTGCTGTCTTTTTAAGCCCCTCCTGATAAACCAATTACCTAAACTTCCTTTCTCTGGTGGGAAAAAATGTAACATAAATATGACAACAGATATGGGATTTACTGCAACTAGAGACAACACTCGGACATTTTTTTAACTTGGACCAGCACTCAGGGGATGGCCCCTACTCATGCAGTGCATTGTGCTGGAAGGGAAATAAGTTGTGGGATGGAGGTAGAAGGAGTAGTATTTGTGGATATTTGATTTAAACCTTTTCACATCGAAAGTGGCGGGGAATACTTCTTCAGAAATTTGTTCCACATACGAACAGTACGGCTGAATAATGAATTTTCTCTGTAATGTGTTGTGCGGTTCACTGGCCAATCGACTACAAATAAGTGTGTTCTTCATGAGAGTCGTGTGTTGCGTAAAAATATACGGGTATCGGTAACAAGTCACCTAATTTCAGAGGAACATATTATAGTATCGATATAACAGTGCAATACACCCCACGTTGTGACGGTGCTCCATTAGAGTTGGATACCCTTCTTTCACCGATAAGTACCTTCACCCTCTCCTGTAAGCAGTCGAGTAGACATTGAAGCTCCAGCCCATACATGAGAGTTGTGTTCCATTTTCGGTTGGTTGTAAGTGGTGTAATAGTAAAAAGATCAGATGGAGTGTGGTATGTCTTACACTGTTTCAAAAGTAAAACCGAGACACTTAAATGCTTCTTTCGATACTTGAAAAATGTTTTTAGTCCAGCGGACATCGCAATGTATTTTCATGCCCAGAATATTAAGAGTTTCCGATTCCTTAAAATAGATGGACCAACATTATGTGTCATGTATTTATGTGTTACAAAATACCATTGAGTTTTGTGGGCCTTAAAATCGACTCTGTTAACACAACCCCATTCAGATATTATTATCAAGTCGTGATTGAACGATTCATTCATATTACGCCTCATTGCCCCAATCTCTGGAGAGCTTAGCCTATAATTTAATGAATAAGAATGGCAGATATTGCTGTCATCAGCAAAAGAGTAGATAGAGCTGGAAGTTTGCAATATAAAGATAAGAAATAGGATAAGTGAAAGAATGAAGTTTTTCTGTACCCCTGCATTAATCATGAACTCGTTTGATGAGATCCCATCTATAACAACTTGTATAGTGCGATCAATGAGAAAACTCGATATAAATCGAGTAAAGACAACAAATGCAATTAGTTTTGATACAAGTGCACCATGCCACACTCTAGAGCCACCACTTTACTTTCGCCAAAATGGTGAATGGAATGACACCATTCCATAGAGGGCGACCTCTACAAACGCCATACTGGTGGTCGTTAAGTAAATTGTTGGACTCTAAATATTTGACCAGATGGAAGTTAACCATACTTTCCATAACTTTGGAAAGTGTAGAACAAGTTGCTATTGGGCGATAATTTTCAGGATTACTAGCCTCTCCCTTTTTAGGAACTGGAGAAATTTGCCGGCATGGTATGGAATACTGAAATGATTAGCTAATGCACCAGCTAGCATATGTCATCTGGTTCAGGAGACTTATTTATGTTGAGATCCGTTAAAACCCTTTTAACTGCACGCGATCGGAAGAATATACATGGCATAGCTTTTGATACACTCTCGAGCTCTAGCAGTAATTGATCGCATTCCTCCAAGCAAGAATTAATTGCGAATAAATCAGCTAAAAGGTTTATCAACCGGGGTCAGTGAATATTTGGTCGTACATGAAAAGCGTCGGATATGCAGAACTAGCATTATCCTTTACACTTTAGCACGAAGGTGCTGCTCGTGTAAAGCTTTTTCGCGTCTAAGTACTCTGGCACACGATTTTGGCTCAGTGTGATATCCTTAAAATTATTCCTGGTATGGTATGAACCGATAAAGATGTTTTAGATTATATGTTGTCAAAGCATTCAAAAATAGGCTCACTATGCGGGAGACTCTTTTAAATTTTCCGTTTAAAAAGTAAAATGTTAACATACATTTCTAAATATTAAGATTAATCAGAGCAAAGACAAGATATACTTCAATAGAATTAAAAAAAACTCTATTGTGAAATCCTTTTTTTTATCAAATAATTAACATATTTAATATACATATAGAATACTAATTTAGTTGTTGTTTAAATGAAATTTTCGATTTAAACGTACTCGTATTAAAAGTTTAATTAAATATAAAAATAAAAACTGAAAATATCTATATACAAAATCAAAATCTATTTATTAACATTGTTCCCAATTTCAGTGATTTACTTAAAAATTACCTTTTAAAATGAACTGTGTAACTAACGAAAAAAGAAAGAATCATTTTGATTTTGAAAAATATAAAAAATAATTTTTAAACAAATCATTCATTACATTTTCATGAAATTTAATATTAAAAAAAAAACACAAAAAGAGCAATTTATTTTTCTGTTAATTTAATTTAGACAAGTGTTTAGTTTTCATTTTACTCGTATTATTTGAATTAATGTCAAGAAATAATGACGAGAAATATAATTTAATAAATTTTAAATTTAAATTCAAACTAAAGATATGACATATAAAAAAGAAAGAAATTCAAAATACATTTACATATTTGATTTAACACCCATCTTAAAGTGTGTTTTAGTATCAACAATATTTTATGTAAATTTTCCAGCGTCTTCCAGCGGTTCTAAGCAGGATTGGAGTCATTCTTGCAAGTCCTTTGGTAAGCTATCAAATCATGCACATCCTCTTCTCTCTTTTCAAAACAACACAAACATATACATAAACAAATTTCTCAACAAAACTAAACAAATTCAAATTCATGTTAAACACACAAAAGACACAATTTTGTTAACAAAACAAATTTAAAATAAAATATAAATTCTTCAACTTCACCCACACTGACCATCAATCAACATTGTCAGACATCCTTACAACCACTCACACAACAACTCAACTCTCACATCTTACGTCACAAATCACTTTAAATCACTAACAAACAAAAAAACGCTGCTAAATAAAACTCTAGAATTCGAACTTTAAAAATAAAAAAACTGAATTCGTTTGAGGCAACAATTTATAGTTAAAACTAAAATAAAAAATAATTTAATTCAAAACTTGATTTTTGATATTCCAAAAAAAAAACAAAAACGCTTAAACTAAACAAAAAATGGCATGTGAATTTCGCTTGAATTGCAAACTGATTTCTTATGAATTTTCCGTTTAATCATTTAGTTGATTTCTTTGTAGACGCACGCTTTGAAAGTATTTCTTATTATTTATAAACAATTTTATTTAATGCCATTTATAGAGTTATATTCCTTTTAATTTCTTGTATTTTTTTTAAATTTATTTATTTAAAACAAATATTCTGGTTTATTTTTCTTTACGATTTCAACTCAATTCAATTCAAGATTAAGGACCATTTATATGTTCAAAAATATACTTCTTTTGTTAATGTTTTGTTTTCTGAAACATATTGACCATCAAATCCGTTCATTAAAAATATAAGACAAACAAAAGAAATGAAAACTTGAAATTAATAATTAAATAACAAAAGAAAGAATGAATAAAATAAAAAAAAACACACTTTAAGGTCACTTATAATTGGGAAAAATGTTACGTGTGTATTCGTTTTAATCGTATTTATCGTATTTCCGTAGTAGTTTTTAATTGTATGTAAATAAATATTTAACAAAAAAAAAAAACATTAAAAAAAACTAGTTTAGTTTATAATTTCTTTTAATTACATTTATTTAGAATGCTTACAGTTACAATTACAATAATTAGAATTTGAAATGTATTTAATTGAATTTACACACTTACATACATACAAAACATGTAAATATTAATAATATATTATATATATATAAAATATAAAAATAATAATGACAGAATGAATAATACAATATCAACACCGACTTTACACACTGTCTTTCATTTTACACTCACATACTCACATACAGCGGAAGGAAATGAGTGCGTAAGGCATTATGCAATTGTGTGTGTGAGTGTGTGTATAAGTGTTTGAAAGAGTTTGCCAGAAACTTTACTGACTAACTGATTCTTTAAGACCCACTACTCTTTTCATGAGATACAAATTTGGTAACAATTTAAAAAAATAAAGCAACAATTATCTAATTACAGTTATTCTCAGAATAAGGATTCGTTTATGAAATTTTTACTTTTATATTTTATTAATTATTATTTATTTATGCTGTAATTGGCTTTAAATTCTATTTTATCTATTTCTTGTTTTGCGCATTTTCACATTTCTTTAGTTCGAATGGCTACAAAGAAAATTCAATTGTTTTTTTATATTCTTGGAACTTTACACAAAAAATAAGAAATATTGTGATAAAATGTGTGTAGGTTCGTTTCTCTTTTAAACAGAGACGTTTTCGAAATATTGAAAGATACAATTATTAGACATTAGATAAGGAAATGTGTAAAAAAGAATGATCTGAAGATGCAATTAGGGTACACTTTTATAGAGTTCAAAATTTTTAAGTTTTTATACCCTACACCACCATAGTGGGGAGAGTATTATGCGTTTGTGCTGATGTTTGTAACATCCAAAAATATTGGTCCTACACCCACCTTAATGTATAGCAATCGGCCTAGAATTTGAGTCGATTTAGCTATGTCCGTCCGTCCGTCTGTCCGTGTGTCCATGTAAAGATTGTGCGCACGTCCCTAGACTTAACCTAGAATTTGAGTCGATTTAGCTATGTCCGTCTGTCCGTGTGTCCATGTAAAGATTGTACGCACGTCCCTAGACTTAACCTTTGCGCAAAAGGATATTCAGACTCCCCTGGCAACAGCATCAAAATTGATAGATGAATGCGCTTTGAGTGAGACGGAACTCAAGTGGTCAAATATCACCACTTGTACAATATCAAGACTGCTCTGGTCCACTCTGACAACAGATAAGACTAGAACTCTCTTGTCTCTTAGTAAGAACTCGATTAGACTTCAAACTGGTATAGTTATTGGGAACTGTATGATTGGACATCTGTGGGAACGTATGGGCTACCCAAATTATAATTACTGTAGAAGCTGCTTGGACAAAGAAGGGGAAGCGGTACAACACCTTCTATATGACTGCCCAGCCTTACAAGAGCACAGACTACTCTATCTTGGTAGAGCTCTTTTCCATGATCTAGACTGTCTTAGAGATGCGTCACTAATAAACATGATCGGTTTTATTAAAAGCAACGGCTGGTTTACACGGAGACCGAACGAACCAAGTAGTCAACGAAATTAGGGAGGGAAACCATTCTCTCAATAATAGGGAATGGTAATTCTAAGGGTATCACAATTTTAACAAACAGACTGGTGTAGGATGTCATATGGTCGGCCATACCAGATTATACTTTCCTACTTGTTTTATTTATATTTATCAGATTACACTGATATTTATGAAAAATATGTTCCCAATTATTTAGGAAAAACTATATCGTTTTCACAACTAGTTCTAGATACATGATTATAACCTGTACTTGTTCTATATTGACGTTGAAACAAATGATTTATTTTCGAAATTTGCCACCTTGGACTAGTTCTATGTAGTGTTTTGGAGTCGAGATCAATTCTATTGAACAGTTCTGGAACCATTTATTTAATCAATGATTTTCTTTTCGGATTTGTCAACCTGAGAACTGGCTGGTTTAAGTATGAGATCTGACACCGAGAAACCAAAGATTATCCAAGTTCATACCTTCTAAATCAAAAACCAAACTCTAATAATTTGTAGCTGCATTAGCATTAGATTCTCGACATTGACTTCCACAGACAACCCCATTTTGTTAGTTGATAAACATGCGCCTCTTCATTACAAAAAATAAATTCGAGGTCCTATAAAAGCTTCGTAATAGCTTAACTGAAAACCTATGATTTAATCATACATATATGTACATTATGATAACGAAAATAATAAAAAATTGTTTTTTGGATTCATTTGTCGCAGCCTCTCAGAAAAAAACTGTACTTATTGGGTAATTAGAAAGGTATGTAATGTGGGAACTAAGTGGAAACTATGTACTTTTAAGGTGAATCGTAACTTATTTTTGTTGTACTTGGTGGATAAGTTATGTAATAAACAGTTAGTTTTTGGTTTTTATGACAAACTACCCTCATCTTGGTGTGATTGCAATCCCGGAGTAAAAAGGTGCTACCAGTACCTCTATTTTGCCGGAACAAAAACTACATTTTATTGTTCCATACACAGGGGGAAAAAATGTTTTACAATTATACATGCCAAATTATCACCAAAGTATTTATAATTTTTCAATAACATCCGTTGTCAATGTATGTACGGATAGTTGTCAAATGAATAACAAAAATATAAAAAATACACGACGTTATCAAAACAAACAAAAGATAATAATGTGTTTCCAAAGTGACAACGTTATATTGTCTAACAGAACGTTGCGTTGTCGAAATCACAACGATGCATTGCCGAAATGACACAAAGCGTAATCGAAATGACAACGATGCATTGTTAAAATTACAACAGTAGTTGTTAAAATGATAACTGGGAGTTATTTACATTTTATACACATCCGTTGTCTAAATATTAACAAACGTAGTAAGCACAATTATGACAACGGATTGTATCAATTTCGATACTTTTCTACCGGTTTTTTCCCTCTGTGTAAGTATCTTTGGAATGATTTGTTCTGAGGTCCAACCAAAGCACCTATCATATCTGTTACCAGGGGTATTGGTTGGCCGTATAGAGGCCTCACCTAACCGTATACATAGAATGTATATGTTCTTTGTTTTCTCAATGTATGTGTTGGATAAATGAGAAGTTCGCTAGGTTGCATGGTGATGGATTCGACAGAAACGTACACAAGTGATCCCAATGGGTTTTCCCTCCTTATCAAATTATGTTCAGAGTTTACTATGTGTGTTCTCTTTGGCTTGGATTCCTATTTCAGTCTACCGGAGAGAAACCATTCCATCTGCTTGGTAGTAAACGGATATTAAGTATGTTTTTGGCACTCGGATATTACACAATAGACAGCAATGTTCAGAGAATATATAGGTCAAGTACTCGGGCGAAGTGCTTGTATATGGGCCGGAACCATGTACACTTGCCATCTTCGTGATCTTTACAAGACATAAAACGGTGATTTTGAGTCATCTCTAGTTCAGGCTCTTGTTAAGATAGTACCACAGTGATATCTATGAATTTGCGAATATTTTAACTGCGATATAAAAAATTTTAAAAATAAAAGTGAATTCGCTCAATTTAACGACTGGAATTATTATAACCTAAGATATCAGCTGTGAAGAGTAATTCTAATGTCTTATTCGGATTCATTACAGCTGAATTCTTTTAAAAGTATTCTCTGGTTTTAGAATTAGAAATTTCTTAGAGGGTTTTAGTCTATGACTCTGCAAAGTTAATATATTATTAATTATGTAAGTCGAACTACAAGGAAGCATTATAAACAATTTGAAATGTGGAATGCATGGAAATGAAAAAAGTATTAAATGTTAAAAGTAACCAAAACGAAATATAGAAATGTCCAATTTAAACTTTGTTAAGAAAGTTATGTAAAAATCTAGTATGCATTTAAATGTAAATAAACGTTTTCTAAATCAACATAACAAAATTTGTTAATATTTGTACAAATCCTATAAATGTGTATATAAATATCCTATTCCTTACCTTCATCAATCTTGTTGTCAAGCACTTTAAGACTTTGAGCATGGAATGGACTTGTCACAATTGTGTTTACTTATCAAATATGTATCTTTATGTCCCGTACAAGTTGTTATATGAGAAGAGAACATAAGTAAGGTGAAGTTATCAAAAGTGACTGGAAATTGTTGGGAAATAAATTACTCTGTATTAAATACTCGTATACAAATTAAAATTTTTCAATTTTAGTAACATGATGGTCAGTTTTATAAAACAAAACTTTTGCTGAATATTTTCAAAAAAAATATGGAATCTTAGAGCTATTTAGGTAAAAATTGTTACAATTTTACAGCAAGTAGAATGTATTAAAAATAACATGCATTCGAGTATAACTAAAACGAACTTTAACACAATGCGTTACTAAGACATTTCAATAAACAGAATCTTTCTCGTATAGTTTGTCATAACCATGTTCTGCTGTGTGCATCAACTAATGCATTCAAAATTAGCCAAGAATATTTTTAATTAAGTATGTGTGTATAGTCAAAAAGAAAAGAGAACAACTAACTATTAACAACTACTCTCATGTTTCCATGTTGATGCATACATTTTCTAACAAACGAACAAACATTTTCCCTCCAACATACTACTTCATAGACAAAAACTCAAATACAATGCCAAAAAAATATATATATATCATCAAGACAATATTATATTTGGTGTACCAAGTAACTGTACAAAAATGTAGGAAATAATAGAACGAGAATTTCATGCTGCTTTATCGTCTGAAAAGGCTGCAGCAGGACTTTCGAGTGCTGGAACAAGTATGGGTGTAACGCCAGCAACACCAGCTACCCCAACATCTGAACCTATGACACGTGTTCACTTCTACCAAGAGCCATCGGGAGGAATAATTGCTACAGCTGTTCAGAATCTACGATCCAGATCCATTAAACGAAGATCGAATGTTGTCAAACCGGAAGAGGTGGCCACCAGAGAAGTACCTAGTCATGTGTACGAACACGTTTACACAGAACCCGGTGGTGTGACAACATTTTCAGCTGTACCTTCAATTACAACTACAACTGTTACCATTGAAAGTGATACCACCGATGATGTTGCCGAACAACCTAAATTACGTCGCACCCAATCAATGTCAACCAATACGCCACCTTTGATTTGTAAAGGTGAAATACAAACGGATATAAATGGTGACACCAAAACTGAGCCGGAACCCAAGCAAATGGATGTTGAGCAAATGCCTATAAAACCACCTCGTAAGAAGACATCTCGCTCAACTTCTCCCAGTTCACAATACGATGCATTACAAAGGGAAATAGCCGGAATGATGGAAATTTCCGGAACCGGTAATCTTGTAAGTGCAACAAAAGTTTTGCAAACTTCTTCTCTATAACACACTAACTTGCTAGCTAATAATTGTTGCTTCGTATAGTTTGTCCCCTTCAACTGTGTATGCTCCCAAAGTTGGACGATATTAATCTTGAACTTTGTAAAAACTTTATTTGTAATGAATTTACTTATATTAGTTTTAATTGTTCATATCTAACACTTACTAAACAAAAACAACTACAGCGATAAAATATTCATAACTAACACCCGCAGAGTTTGGCTTTTCAGTTTTGGCAATGGGAATTTTTTTTTAATATCCTGTTTAAAACTTTTACTAACACTATTGCTGGAGAAATTTTTGCGATAGGAAAAAAAAATCAAATTATTATTAACATGATGTATTGCAAGAATATTTTTGAATTCTTTTTTTAATGAATTTGTTGTTGTTATAAAACTTTAACAAATTGTGTTGTTGGTTGTAATATAAATAAAACTTGTTTTTGAAAAATAGGTCAAGAAATTGAAGTAGCCAAACATCTTAAAAGTAAGTATTAGGCTTAAACAAATTAATTAATTTATGTAAAATAGTAATATTTTAATTAACATATTTTGCTTTAACCAATTGTAGTTATATATCGAGACACTTTATTACATAGTGAGTTATTTATATAATGAACTTATTTATATAGTGATTTAGCACTTTTTAAATAGAGTCTCGAAATGGTAAAAATTTCATCAGAATTATTCTCAATATGCAAAATATATTTTAGAGAAGATTTTTGGTAGGACGTCAAAAACAAATCTTTATAGTGAAATGACATAATGCAGGCTTACCGAGAAAACCTTGAGCAATTCACTATTTTATCTGAAGAAGTGAAATACACACACAAGGAGTTATCTCGATAAGACTTTAAATTAAAGATTTGTCAAGAAGACATCCTGATTATATTTCTATGAATAAAGTCAAATTTCATAATATAGTCTTAAATGCAGGGGCTATGGGAATCTTTTCTTATATGCATTCAGTTTACAAGGGCCATTGTAATTTACCACTTCCGATATGTCAATAACTAACTAACTTATTGTAGAGAGTTAGCTATGGAAATAAGTTTTGTAAACTACTCTAAACAGTAAGATGGTGTGTATATTGTAGGGATATGTGGCGCATTTAGTTTTAAAAATTTGTAATTTCAACGATATAAATTTTCGACCGTATAAATATGCTGGATTATGGAAATATAACCATATATGGTGTCATTGTCATGCAAGGTTAGGTTATCACAGGTAGCCAAATCCAGCTTTACTTGGGTCCATGTTGATTTCTTTGTAAAAATACCTGTAAGAAGAAGAAAAAAATTAAAAGGAGTAGAATATACAGAATATAGAGAAAGAATAAGCAAAGTCAAGAAACAGGCAGGATTGCACTGCAAGGTTAAGAAACCCACCCACAATCTGATAAATTAATGAACACAGTAAGGCGTTTCAATGGAATATTCGACAAATCGACAATGGAATATTCGACAGATCGTCAAAGTATCGTCAATAGGTACACTTGCTACCGTACGTATTGAATTTAGAGAGGAATTAGTTGAATCTTCTATTGAGATACAACCAGGAAAGTATCTGAAGAGTCCAGCTACCATCCACTTTCTGTATGTAGCTAGGAACAAAAGGTGACTTTAACTGAATTTTACGAAGACGACCCAATTCGGAAGAGTATTCAATATTACTACAGAAGGTCCGCCACGAGTTCCGTTTTGCATTCCGAACTAGGTTTTTAAATTTATTAACATTCAACTTGTAAAGGGACCAGTTTCTTAATCTCTTAGTCTCGTTAAAAGATCGAAAAGATTCTTATGCTCGCTATATCAGGATTCCACCATGGAGGTTTGTCCTTATTTAGTCCTTTTGATGGTTTGCAGGCTCTCTTCGTAGCAATACTTAGATAACTTGCAATCCAGTTTGCAGCTAAGACTTTATCACTCCTGTTCTTTAGTTGCGGAGCAGCAGGAAAGATGGTGCTGAGACAAGTTTTATGCATCTCCTAGTTTGTTTTCCTTCTATTCAGAAAAGATTTCTGCACCACTATAGTCCAGGTAGCATTGATCATAGAAGGAGCAGTCTTTGGAGGCATTCCAATATTTGATCAGTTCTATATAAATAGTACTAAAAGCCGTAATATCCAAAACTTCCAAAACTTCCAAAACTTACTGTTTGCCACAATAAAAGTGGTTCTGAACCTCTATTTACAGCTGACATATTATATTCTAATACATAGAAAGTCAAATAAACGCTCACCTCTGATGTTTATATCTGAGCTACCCAGGGAGCTATGGTGAGCATTTGCGCCAGCGCCAATAATAGCCGGAACGTGACGCATATTCGCCTAGTGCATAAACTTTCTAACCATTCTGTTAAGTGGTTTGTCGCCATGGTTGTGTGCCATGTAGCAGCTAAGGAGCTAAATGGTGTCATGCAAAATATAATTTTCTCAGGCTCATATCTTGCAAACCGTTCGGAATTTCAATTTACTCTCTGAGGCAAAGTTGTAGCTCTTGTTATAAAAAACATTGTGAACATTCATGTTTTTATTTGAAGTGGAAAGTTTTACATTGTGAAATTGCACTGATTTTATTAACGACACTTGAACGTATACGTGATAATGATTTATTGATATTACAAATATTATGTATACGCCTAATTTATAAAAGAACTTGAAATAAAAAAGAAAAACGATTTTTAAATTTTTTTGCAATTTTGATCTTGAATTGAAGTTTTTTTATTTTTGTCCTCTATGAGAGTAAATCAAAATGCCAAACGGTCTGCAAGATATGAGCCTGAGAAAATTATGACTTTTTACAAAAATGAGACCAAGGCCCCAAATCTCTTGAGGTCCCATAAAAAAGAGCATGACTTTGGGCGAAACTGAGAGACACTCGTTTTTTTTTTTTGGTCTTTTATAACCCTACATGAAGAAATATGTGTCATCACCAAGGCATCCAATTGACATCGATAAGCAGTGTCAGCAAGGTTAATACAATATTACTTTATGTTACAAATCGTTTCTTAAAAGTGCTAAATGAATGACCGATGACCTCAAACTTCAATAAACTGAACATTCAAACCAAATATTATTTTCAATAAAGGTTCACTGTATTCACTTTGAAAATTAATTGACCAAACATTTGGGCCCGCTGACTGAAAGTCAAAATTTCGAATGGACAAAGAGAGTTTGCTTATTTTTTAGGTTCATACAAATTTTCACCATTTTTATAAACATTCCAGGACCAACAGTTTTCGTTATAATGAATAGAACAAATCTAATGTTATATAACAACTACAATGAACTCATTGAATTTAAGTAGCTTATGCTGAAAAAGTTTTATGTAACCTTTTTATCTACATAAATATATGAATTTTTACTAGTCTTATTGTCAGCATGAATATAATAAATAAATCATAACAATTAGCAACAATCAAGAATTATCTCAAATAATACCAAATAAATAATCCAGGATTTAAATTTATTTGATTAGTTTATTACCAATTACATAAAATATGTTAGTAATAGTAATTAGTATTTTAAATATTTATTTGTCAAATACAAACTTAATAAATTAGTATAAACCATTTAGCAAATGTAGTTTTCTACATCTAAATATTTATATGTAAATCTGATTATAAATATTTTGCCCAAAACTATACTACGATTGAAATCAAAACACTAAACAACATGATTAACAAGAACGGAAACGGAACCAACAATTACTAGATAAAGTCTGTCTGACAGAGCCTGACGACACTGACTGCAGCAGCACAAAATTGTATGTTTAAAATGAAAATCAGTGAGTAGACAAATAAATCAACAGATAAATGTTAAAAAAATAAACAAGAAAATGACAAACATTAATTTGTATTTTTGTTTCTGTTTGGCCAAAAAAAAAAAAAATAATAAAATTGTTTGATATTTTTGTTATTTATTTTAGAAAATTGATATTACAATATACACATACATGTAAACATACATATGTATATGTATACATTTGTATATGAATATAATTTGTATATAACATGTACAATATACATACGTATACATATGCATATAAACATACAAAATTTATTTACATTACATTGATTTTTATGTGTTTGAGTGTTACTGTTGGTGTTTGAGTTTGTGTTTGGGTTTATGTCTGTGTTTTTGTCTCTTTATTTTTATATTTAGCACAACGCATCTTTAAATCTGCTTAATAAATAAATACATACATACGTATGTATACATTTTTAATGTGAAAATGTGTTCGAAATACATGATGTATGAAACAGTAGATAATTACTCTTTTTTTGCCTTGCTAATTATAAACATTTACTAAATGTTTATCACTTTTGTTGTTGTTGTCATCGCCATCTTTTTGTTATTGTCGTTGCTGTTATCATTTAATTATGTGCGTTATGTACGTTGTTCTTGTTGTTGATTTTGCTTTTCTTCTCTTTATTGCTTCGTTAATGTTGCAAGTGTAAATTCAAGGCAACATCTACAAGTTAACATAAACATACATACATACTTTTCTAATATTCATGCATACGCATTATTTAGGATGCCTCTTAAAAATATCCCTGCAGTTCGCGGTAACTGGACTGACTAAAAACTAGACTATAGGCTAGACTACAGACTAGACTATAGACTAAACTATAGACTAGACTATAGACTAGACTATAGACTAGACTATAGACTAGACTATAGACTAGACTATATACTAGACTATAGACTAGACTATAGACTAGACTATAGACTATAGACTAGACTATAGACTATAGACTAGACTATATACTAGACTATAGACTAGACTATAGACTAGACTATAGACTAGACTAGACTAGACTATAGACTAGACTATAGACTAGACTATAGACTAGACTATAGACTAGACTATAGACTAGACTATAGACTAGACTATAGACTAGACCATAGACTAGACTATAGACTAGACTATAGACTAGACTAGACTAGACTATAGACTAGACTATAGACTAGACTATAGACTAGACTATAGACTAGACTATAGACTAGACTATAGACTAGACTATAGACTAGACTAGACTAGACTATAGACTAGACTATAGACTACTATAGACTAGACTATAGACTAGACTATAGACTAGACTATAGACTAGACTATAGACTAGATATAGACTAGACTATAGACTAGACTATAGACTAGACTATAGACTAGACTATAGACTAGACTATAGACTAGACTATAGACTAGACTATAGACTAGACTATAGACTAGACTATAGACTAGACTATAGACTAGACTATAGACTAGACTATAGACTAGACTATAGACTAGACTATAGACTAGACTATAGACTAGACTATAGACTAGACTATAGACTAGACTATAGACTAGACTATAGACTAGACTATAGACTGACTATAGACTAGACTATAGACTAGACTATAGACTAGACTATAGACTAGACTATAGACTAGACTATAGACTAGACTATAGACTAGACTATAGAGACTAGACTATAGACTAGACTATAGACTAGACTATAGACTAGACTATAGACTAGACTATAGACTAGACTATAGACTAGAATATACTAGACTATAGACTAGACTATAGACTAGACTATAGACTAGACTATAGACCAGACTATAGACTAGACTATAGACTAGACTATAGACTAGACTATAGACTAGACTATAGACTAGACTATAGACTAGACTATAGACTAGACTATAGACTAGACTATAGACTAGACTATAGACTAGACTATAGACTAGACTATAGACTAGACTATAGACTAGACTATAGACTAGACTATAGACTAGACTATAGACTAGACTATAGACTAGACTATAGACTAGACTATAGACTAGACTATAGACTAGACTATAGACTAGACTATAGACTAGACTATAGACTAGACTATAGACTAGACTATAGACTAGACTATAGACTAGACTATAGACTAGACTATAGACTAGACTATAGACTTAGACTATAGACTAGACTATAGACTAGACTATAGACTAGACTATAGACTAGACTATAGACTAGACTATAGACTAGACTATAGACTAGACTATAGACTAGACTATAGACTAGACTATAGACTAGACTATAGACTAGACTATAGACTAGACTATAGACTAGACTATAGACTAGACTATACTAGACTATAGACTAGACTATAGACTTAGACTATAGACTAGACTATAGACTAGACTATAGACTAGACTATAGACTAGACTATAGACTAGACTATAGACTAGACCTATAGACTAGACTATAGACTAGACTATAGACTAGACTATAGACTAGACTACTAGACTAGACTATAGACTAGACTATAGACTAGACTATAGACTAACTAGACTAGACTATAGACTAGACTATAGACTAGACTATAGACTAGACTATAGACCTAGACTATAGACTAGACTATAGACTAGACTATAGACTAGACTATAGACTAGACTAGACTAGACTATAGACTAGACTATAGACTAGACTATAGACTAGACTATAGACTAGACTATAGACTAGACTATAGACTAGACTATAGACTAGACTATAGACTAGACTATAGACTAGACTATAGACTAGACTATAGACTAGACTATAGACTAGACTATAGACTAGACTATAGACTAGACTATAGACTAGACTATAGACTAGACTATAGACTAGACTATAGACTAGACTATAGACTAGACTATAGACTAGACTATAGACTAGACTATAGACTAGACTATAGACTAGACTATAGACTAGACTATAGACTAGACTATAGACTAGACTATAGACTAGACTATAGACTAGACTATAGACTAGACTATAGACTAGACTATAACTAGACTATAGACTAGACTATAGACTAGACTATAGACTAGACTATAGACTAGACTATAGACTAGACTATAGACTAGACTATAGACTAGACTATAGACTAGACTATAGACTAGACTATAGACTAGACTATAGACTAGACTATAGACTAGACTATAGACTAGACTATAGACTAGACTATAGACTAGACTATAGACTAGACTATAGACTAGACTATAGACTAGACTATAGACTAGACTATAGACTAGACTATAGACTAGACTATAGACTAGACTATAGACTAGACTATAGACTAGACTATAGACTAGACTATAGACTAGACTATACTAGACTATAGACTAGACTATAGACTAGACTATAGACTAGACTATAGACTAGACTATAGACTAGACTATAGACTAGACTATAGACTAGACTATAGACTAGACTATAGACTAGACTATAGACTAGACTATAGACTAGACTATAGACTAGACTATAGACTAGACTATAGACTAGACTATAGACTAGACTATAGACTAGACTATAGACTAGACTATAGACTAGACTATAGACTAGACTATAGACTAGACTATAGACTAGACTATAGACTAGACTATAGACTAGACTATAGACTAGACTATAGACTAGACTATAGACTAGACTATAGACTAGACTATAGACTAGACTATAGACTAGACTATAGACTAGACTATAGACTAGTCTATAGACTAGACTATAGACTAGACTTTAGACTAGACTATAGACTAGACTTTAGACTAGACTAGACTATAGACTAGACTTTAGACTAGACTATAGACTAGACTATAGACTAGACTATAGACTAGACTATATACTAGACTTTAGACTAGACTATAGATTAGACTATAGACTAGACCATAGACTACACTATAGACTAGAATATGGACTAGACTATAGACTAGACTGTAAACTAGACTATAGACTGGACTAAAGACTATACATTTTGCATGTCTGATTTAGGGTATCTCTCTTAAAATAAAGTGATGGCTGTAATCAATATGGTTTTACATATAGTTAAATATCAACCTTCTAACAAAACTCTACAAATAATTTTAGATTGCCTAGTTGCTATTTACTTTGTACAGATTAAACAGAAAAAAAACTAACATGAAAAAAATTAAAATGCTTTGCTAAAAACACACACATTATATATTATATTTTTTTAAATGTTTTTTTTTATAAATTCCAGCACAATTCTATTGGCCCTTCACCAACTCAATACTGTTGCCACCACAAATCATCTGTAACTGTTAAAAAATCCTGTCATTATATTTACATTAATTTAAAACTACTTATTTACTTAAAGTTTTGTTCAAATTTCTTTATTTTCTTATATTTATTCGATTCTTTTTTGTTCATTTTCTTCTGCAAATTAACATCGTTTTGATAAAACAAAAATACTTTATTACCATAAAGTTAAAGAAATCATATACATAGATTTTAAATTTACTTATTGCTATTTAGTGTTTATATGTATGAGCAAAATTTCTTAAAGTTTAGTTTTGTTTTCTTAATGCTTTTATAGAAGTTTCAGGTTTTATTCCGTACGCCAAATATATAAGAAATTTTTGGTACTGACATATAGTAATAACCACTAAAGTTTGCTTCTATGTATTAAACTTTCAGAAAAATTAGTCTAACCTCTCAGCGTTTGGAAAGGATACTAATGGTATTTATTATAACATGTGTTAATAAAGTATAGACTGTAATGGACTCAATTTTACTGACTGCTCTATAGTCAGAACTTTAGAATTACTAAAGTTTGTTTATTAGTATAGATTGGTCTATTGTCAAGACTGTTCCATAGTTAAGACTATAGACTGTTCTATAGTTAAGACTGTAGACTGTTCCACTTTACTATAGTCATACTATAGATTTTACTCTAGACTATTGACTTTTCTGTAGCCAAAACTATTGACTTTGCTATAGGCAAGACTATAGACTTTTCTATAGTCAAAACTATGGCCTTTTCTATAGTAAATACTATAGATTCTTCTATAGTCAAGACTATAGATTCTTCTATAGTCAAGACTATAGACTTCTCTACAGTAAAGACTATAGACTTCTCTATAGTCAAGACTATAGACTTCTCTATAGTCAAGACTATATACTTCTCTATAGTCAAGACGATATACTTCTCTATAGTCAAGACTATAGACTTCTCTATAGTCAAGACTGTAGACTTCTCTATAGTCAAGACAATGGACTTCTCTATAGTCAAGACTATAGACTTCTCTATAGTCAAGACTGTATACTTCTCTATAGTCAAGACTATAGACTTCTCTTTAGTCAAGACTACAGTTTTCTCTATAGTCAAGACTATAGACTTCTCTATAGTCAAGACTATAGACTTCTCTATAGTCAAGACTATATACTTCTCTATAGTCAAGACTATATACTTCTCTATAGTCAAGACTATAGACTTCTCTATAGTCAAGACTGTAGACTTCTCTATAGTCAAGACAATAGACTTCTCTATAGTCAAGACTATAGACTTCTCTATAGTCAAGACTATAGACTTCTCTATAGTCAAGACTGTATACTTCTCTATAGTCAAGACTATAGACTTCTCTTTAGTCAAGACTACAGTTTTCTCTATAGTCAAGACTATAGACTTCTCTATAGTCAAGACTATAGACTTCTCTATAGTCAAGACTATAGACTTCTCTATAGTCAAGACAATAGATTTCTCTATAGCCAACACTATAAATTTCTCTATAGCCAAGACTATAGACTTTTCTTTAATCAAGACAGTCAAGTCTATAAATTTTTCTATGGCCAAGACCATATACATATCTAGAGTCAGCACTATATACTACTCTGTAGTCACAATTATAGTCTGTTATATAGCCAATACTATGTCCAATAGTCGGATCTTTAGTCAAGACTATAAACTGACAGATTAAATATATTGGTCACATAAAAATTGTTATACAAATAAGATATCGATAAAGTATTTAATTTATATATCACTAATGTTTGACGTAGGGTATAAATCGTAATCCAATGAAAATCTTTTATGAAACTATTTTTAGAAAATTATAATTAAAAATCAATAAAAGTAATCTACTGATAATTAAATCCACAAATATTTTATATAAAATTTTTAGGAAAAAGGGACTTTTTAAAAGTAAAATTTTAAAATGTTAAGAATCCTTCAAATACATATAAATAAAAAAAGCTCATACATACAAAATATAATAGATACTTAACTATTTAGTAAAGATAATTATAATTCCTTTTTAAACGTTTTTACTCATACTACTTGTCACAAAAACATACATCCGACATCGACTTTATGGTAATTTGTATTTTGTAAAAGCGTCTACATACATATCATCATACCATGAATATGTACGTCTTACATACATACATGCATACTTACAACCCATACTTACATATTCATACGATTATAACTGAAACATTCATTTAAATCATGTACATTTCATAAGCCTTGTATAACAGTACTTTAGCAAAATTCTCATGCCAAACTCAAAATAAAAATAATGATAATTTTGAAACATACAACAAACATACTGCATATATACAAAAATGATAAAAATATTAAATATATACATAATATAAAAATCTGATAACTTACACTGAGAAAATTATTATTAATATGTTTTCCTGGAATTTTGAACTTCCGTAATATTTTCTGGAACTAAATAATTCTGGAACGAATAAACTATTATAAATTTAAATGTAATCGGAGCCAAGTGTTTTAGAGTTAATAGTTTCTGCAAACGGATCTCCAAAGTTGGTCCCCTTGAACATACTTCTTTCTATTCGCCAAAATCCTGAAATCTTTTTATTCACCAAAAATCTGTAACAATATAGATCAACAATAAAAACTATTGTGCAAAATTTCATCCTGATCGCAAGGCGTCGGTTTCAAAAGTATAAATATTTGCATGCCGACTATGGCTGTTGGGCTTAGACCCTATTTAAATTCTATGGTTCTCCAACATCGATAATTTAGATTCTTATATCTTAGAAATTTTAATATATATTCTGCTATTTGATTTATTCGTGTTTCGAACTAACGTATACGTCTCTAGGTGCTGTTGCTGACAGAGGCCATAACATCTTCGTGGTTGTAACTGGAAGTGATGTTTCTATATCTTCGAAGTTGAGCAACAGGGCAGCAATGGTCAGAGATTGAATAGCTTGAGTACTTGAGAAAAGACTATAGACTAGACTATAGACTAGACAATAGACTAGACCATAGACTAGACTATATACTAGACTATAGACTAGACTATAGACTAGACTATAGACTAGACTATAGACTAGACTATAGACTAGACTAGACTATAGACTAGACTATAGACTAGACTAGACTATAGACTAAACTATAGACTAGACTATAGACTAGACTATAGACTAGACTGTAGACTAGACTATAGACTAGACTATAGACTAGACTATAGACTAGACTATAGACTAGACTATAGACTAGACTAGACTATAGACTAGACTAGACTAGACTAGACTAGACTAGACTATAGACTAGACTATAGACTAGACTATAGACTAGACTATAGACTAGACTATAGACTAGACTATAGACTAGACTATAGACTAGACTATAGACTAGACTATAGACTAGACTATAGACTAGACTATAGACTAGACTATAGACTAGACTATAGACTAGACTATAGACTAGACTATAGACTAGACTAGACTAGACTAGACTAGACTAGACTAGACTAGACTAGACTAGACTAGACTAGACTAGACTAGACTAGACTAGACTAGACTAGACTAGACTAGACTAGACTAGACTAGACTAGACTAGACTAGACTAGACTAGACTAGACTAGACTAGACTAGACTAGACTAGACTAGACTAGACTAGACTAGACTAGACTAGACTAGACTAGACTAGACTAGACTATAGACTATAGACTAGACTAGACTATAGACTATAGACTAGACTATAGACTATAGACTATAGACTATAGACTATAGACTATAGACTATAGACTATAGACTATAGACTATAGACTATAGACTATAGACTATAGACTATAGACTATAGACTATAGACTATAGACTAGACTATAGACTAGACTATAGACTAGACTATAGACTAGACTATAGACTAGACTATAGACTAGACTAGACTAGACTAGACTAGACTATAGACTATAGACTATAGACTATAGACTAGACTAGACTATAGACTATAGACTATAGAATATAGACTAGACTATAGACTAGACTAGACTAGACTATAGACTAGACTAGACTAGACTAGACTAGACTAGACTAGATTAGACTAGACTAGACTAGACTAGACTAGACTAGACTAGACTAGGCTAGACTAGACTAGACTAGACTAGACTAGACTAGACTAGACTAGACTAGACTAGACTAGACTAGACTATAGACTATAGACTATAGACTATAGACTATAGACTATAGACTATAGACTATAGACTATAGACTATAGACTATAGACTATAGACTATAGACTATAGACTATAGACTATAGACTATAGACTATAGACTATAGACTATAGACTATAGACTAGACTAGACTAGACTAGACTATACACTAGACTATAGACTAGACTATAGACTAGACTATAGACTAGAATATAGACTAGACTATAGACTAGACTATAGACTAGACTATAGACTAGACTGTAGACTAGACTATAGACTAGACTATAGACTAGACTATAGACTAGACTGTAGACTAGACTATAGACTAGACTATAGACTAGACTATAGACTAGACTATAGACTAGACTATAGACTAGACTATAGACTAGACTATAGACTAGACTGTAGACTAGACTATAGACTAGACTATAGAGTAGACTATAGACTAGGCTATAGACTAGACTATAGACTAGACTATAGACTAGACTATAGACTAGAGTATAGACTAGACTATAGACTAGACTATAGACTAGACTATAGACTAGACTATAGACTAGACTGAAATGATGGTTTTACATCTTGGAAGTTGAGCAACAGCGCAGCAGTGGTCAGAGATTGGATAGCTCGAGTACTTGAGAAAAGTGCTTTTACATGTACCAGTAGAACACGGCAGGTGTTCACGTAAAGCACTTCGGCATTTATTACATCATCATCGTAAGAGATTGGTCTAAATTTTACATCGATTAGGGAGCTCAGGAGACTTATAATCGTGATATTTTTAACAAATTCAAATATTTCTTAGCAATTTAATAATTAATTTTTCTCAGTGTATGTTTCAGACATAATCATATTTACAGTGTAATTAAATACATGTTGTTGTTTTTTTTCTAATAAATTCTCATATATAAATACTAAATACATCTAAGTTTTTTTAATATGTTTGTGTGTTTTGTTCTCTCCTCTTCTAATATTTTAATGCTTCTCTGAATTGACATTTAACAACTAATTCAGCCCGTAAGTATAAAGAAAAGTTCTTAAAAATGTATTTGCTTAAAAGCTTTAAAAAAATAAGATTTTTCGTTTAAATTTTAAATCATTGTATTATTTAGTTTGATAGATAATATTGTGTATTAAGAAAGAAACAAAAAAACAAGCAAAGCAATGAAAATATATGTATTTTGTTTATTTATTTTTTTGTCTTTCTACTTTTTATTGCTTTTTTTGCTAAAAATTTTGTTGTTTATTCTGCTATTTAATCTCGTAAAAATATATTGTGTATTTAAATACAAATGAAAAAAAAAATAATAAAAACTTAACCAAAACTATAATAAAACTAACAAATTAAAATGCAATTACATATTTACATACCTATATATATGTATTAAATATATTTATAAATATAAATGTGTATTAACCATGTATTGTATACCCCAAATGCCAATTTTATTTGTTCTTCTATTTGTAATTTTTACTTTATTTTTTTTGTATCTTAACTTGATAAAATCATATTATACAATTTATTTCTTTGTGTGTAATTGTACATATAACTACATACAAAACTGTATGTACTACTTGCAACTTTGTAAATTTTGATATTGTATAAAAATTTTTGTTAAATTTACCCCAAATTTATAAATATTTTAAACAATAATACTAAATTTATACTCACCTACAATACGTACATATATTTGTACGTGATAATTTGTACAAAATATTTGAAATTCGTAAATGTGAAATTATAATTAAAGTTTTTTAAATTTACTGCCGTCTATCAGGGTGAAAAGAAACGTGATGCCGGTGGACCCAATGAAATTGTTGCTTGTACCACATGTGGCGGAAGTAGTGGCAGTCCTTGTACACATTCAGCCAATAATGGTTGTGCAACAGAGGTAAGTACATAAATGTAATTTAATATAAGAATTGTAAAGTTAAGCAGAATTTTAAGTATTTACTTTTTGGAAGTATTTTTATGGAGTACCCATGTGTGTCTTTCTTTATACCTTGGTTAATGCAAATCAATCAGGTACTTTAGCTATTTCCCCTTTGAGCGTAGAGTAAGTCAGTGAATATATAACTTTTTTTCTTCCTTCAAATGGTACTTTTTCATTTTTTATAATATTAAACACAGAAACAAAACTTCTATATTATATATTCGGCTATAAAAAATCTTTTATACACTTCAACGTAGTGTTTAAAAAAAGATAGTATTTATTTTAATAAAAAAATATTTAATAAACAAAATTTATATATACATATGTATCTTTATACTTTTAATCATACACAATCTTCCATCCCTGACTCTACCGTTAACTTTGGCTATAAGACAACAATAACAACATACACCTTTCTATGTTACGCATTGTTCTTGTTGTATTTATTATACCCTACACCACTATAGTGGGGAGGCTATTATGCATTTGTGCTGATGTTTGTAACGCATTAAAATAATAATACCACATATATCCACCTTAAAGTATACCGATCGACTCAGAATCACTTTCTGAGATTTAAGTATGTCCGACCGTCCGTGTGTCCATGTAAACGTTGCAATCAAAGTACAGATCGCAATTTTCCAGATAATTTGATGAAATTTGGAATACACGTTTGTTTTGATCTAAGGGCGAAGTCTATGGTTAAAATCTGTCCATTAGTTAACCTAGCCCCCATACAACTGAACCCCCCGAAAAGGGCTTTTGAGCTCATAATTATGTATAATATAAATGAATCTCGATAAAAGTTCGCACAACTAAGTTTTACATAAGCATTGATGACCTTGCCGAATCTTGAAATGATCGGACTTCATTTGACCCTAGCCCCCTCTTCAGAAAGTGACTTGAATATATAAATATTATATAAATACAAATCTATCCAGCCCCCATATAAAGCCTCTTTTAGAAAATAAGTTTTTCGTCTATAAATTGCTTAAATAAATCGGAATCAAGGTTATATTCAAGATAAATGCTTTATTATGAAAAATAAATCACATTTAATATTCATAACTGGTGTAGGGTATCATATGGTCGGCCAAGCCCGCCTATATTTTCTTACTTATTTTTATAGAATAGAATTAATTATTCATGATTTGGATCTCTTCAGATAATTGATCTCAACAACCATAATATAGACCGACAGACACGGTGTGACAAAATTCTTCTCCACGTGACCTAGTGCAGTTTGTACGTCTAGTACAAAAAATTACTTTTCGAATTTTCTAAATACCCCGACAAATCCATTTTTTTGATATAACCCTCAAAAAAAATGGATTTTTAATTGCTTTAGGAATTAAACATCTTTATCTCATATTTTTTAATACGATCTAATTTTAAAACTCTTCTAACATAAAAAAAAGTGTAAATATTATGTTCGTTCAGAGGCTCGGTTTGCTTTGGACGTTTGGTTTTCGGCAGGAAGGTTTGTTGGAGAAGATGTTCTTTCTGCGAACGCTGCCATTTTGGCACTTCTGATACGGCTTGGTCCGATACATCTGTATTAGATTGAGGATTCAAACACTCTCCTCAGCGAGAAGGGCCTTGGCACAATCTATTGACGATTTCTCAGCTGTTGTAAGTGCATCAACCGGATTAGTTCCAAGACATTCTATTACACAGAGGGAAAAACAAATATACACGCCTGGTACCATATTGACGCCAAAGAGTTTATAAGTTTTCAATAACATCCGTTGTCAAAGTACATACATACGTACGACAACACTATGTAATGTTACCAACGCAACGTTGTCAACATTGCAACAATTCGTTGTCGAAATCTAAATTTTATACACATCCGTTGTCTAAATGTTAACAAACGTGGTAAGCTCACTATTGACAAACAAACCGTTGCCAATAGTGAGCTTACCACGTTTGTTAACATTTAGACAACGGATGTGTATACAATTTAGATTTCGACAACGAATTGTTGCAATGTTGTCAACATTACATACATAGTGTTGCCGTACGTATGTATATACTTCGACAACGGATGTTATTGAAAAATTATAAACAGTTTGATGTCAATTTGGTACCAGGCGTGTATATTTCTTTTTCCCTCTGTGTAGGCACAAGGCGGCACGCCTTTGTACAAAAGCCTCCCTTGAGGACTCTTTGCGAGGAGGGCGGTTTTTGGGAGTCGTGAGGGAGGAAAAGGGAACAGTTCGCAATCTTTTCGGAAACCGCTGAGGTCACCTCTTGGTCCTCTATGTCCGAAGTAGGGAGATTTCTTGGCGTTCCAGCATAGGCCTGTGCTGCTATTGAGGTGCTTGCCATGACGGCCGAGCCGTTCCCACTGCGATCAACCCTACTAGATATCAGCAAAAGAATAGACAGCCAGTTCTTTGCAGTCCACTAGCTTAGGTTTCTCCAGCTAATTTTCCGATGCTGGTTATTGTTTTCCACTGTTTACGTTATTGGAACTTTACATTTGACTCCCTCTAGTATGTACGTAAGGGATTGGACGACCCATGCTGTGACGTGGACTAGTCTAGGAACTACAGCCGATCCATACCCCGGCAATGGAAAGGAATTGTTAGCGACTAGTCTTCTTTAACCACTGTCCAGCGACTGGTCTTCTTTAACCACTGTTTAGGTTCTCGGTGCTGTTTGGTATGGGAAAAAGTGGGAAGAGGAGAACAATTGAGCTATGTAACACAACAACTAATCATTTGCCACGAAATGTATCATGGTTTATGTTATTCTTCTTATACCCTTTCCTTCCCCCCGGGGGCATGTTACCTTAATGAACTTCCCCATCCTAGTGTTATTGAAATCCCGGGGATAAAATATCTCTAGTCTGTCGGGACTATATACTGGTGATGATCAAATGTATTCTAGGTCTTTCCTTGGAATGATTGAACCAGAGAACTAAATAATCTGGTACCACGGAAACGGCTAGCTCACAAGACAGAGTTTCGTACTTTGTGTTGACCCGGTTTTTTTGCAGTGGTGCCTTCGGGGTGCAAGTGGTGGCTGTGGTTTAAACCCAAAATTTGGTTAAAAGACAGACAAGATAAAGTCTATAATTCGGGATAAGTGCAGTGCTGTTACCGAGACAAAACATACCTCACAGAAGAGTGACTGCGGGACTAAGCATTGGAAATGAGTTGGTGTCAAGTGTATTTGATACGGGATGGATGTAAGGTATGCGGGCCTTAGCCATATGTATACCTTGAGCGATGTTTTTCTCAAATAATGTGTCGGATAAATAAGAAGTATGCTGGGCTGAATAGTGATGGATGTAAGATATATATACAAGTGATACCATGGAATTTTCCTTCCTTGTGCGGGTATGTTCAGGGACTACTCTGTTCATAGCAGATTTACCACAGTGTGTTCTCTGTGAGTAAGAACAAGTTCTCGGCTTATATGATGGATTCGTGTTTCGGTCTAAGTCTCTTAGGCGCTGTTACCGACTTAACAGAGATCATCCCATCTGCCTGCTTGTAAACGGAATTGATGTTTTTGCATCTCGGAAGCTAAACAACGGGGCGGCAATTGTCAGAGATTAGATAGTTCGAGTTCTTGGTAAAGGTACAAAAATTACCACCGACGTGTAAAATACACAAAGGGGCGGTGGTGAGTCATCTAATTTGCTCATCTTGTAGTTGTAAAAGAACCACATACCGTTTTGACCTACGCACTTCGACTTCTATACCCTTTCCGATATCTATATGACCATTTTTCGAAAAAGTATCAGCATAGGTATAAGAATGCGATATATTTCAACGTGTATCAATCTAGGTGTAACAGATCTATTGGATTATTTTATACAAATACAATGTATCGGGTGGCTCATAGCTGTTGTGATCATTCGTATCGAATGCAAATGTCCGATGGGAGAACTGAGATCTCCACAACTGAAAGATTTAATAAAAGTAAAAATTAAGTAAAATTTAACTTTCGTAATTTAAAAATAAATATCAAATAAGTTCCTAATAACTCACTTATGTTTTTAAAAAGTAAGAATACCTTTTATGTACTTTCTACTGCTTGGCGTGGCGGACCATATAATACCCTACACCAGTTATGACCATATCTTTATTAATTTTAATAGTAAAGCATTTATGTTGAATTTTTCCTTTATTTTGATAACTTTCTAATGGAGGCTATATATGGGAACTAGGGTCAATAATGAACCGATCCTAACAAAATTTGGTGGAGAGATGTTGGTTGACATTAAAGTTAATTATGCAGAATTTCATTGAAATATACATTTTTTATCAGGGAATTAACAACGTTCAAGCATTTTCAGAGTGAGACTTTGCAAGGGGGCTAGGGTTAAATAAGGGCCGCTCATTACGAAATTTTCCAGTATTATTTATGCTTGTATAAAACTTAGTTGTGCCTATTTTTGTAGGGATATTAGTATATTTGTCATATTATGAGCTCCAAATCCCAATTAAGGGGTTCCGGGTATATGGGGACTAGGTGATATAATGGCCCGATATCAACCAAAATCAATAGAGTTCGTTCTTTGTTCATCCAATTATCTTCAAAATTACGACCTTTAGTTTGATTTACATGGACAGACAGTTTGGTTTACATGGACAGACAGACGGATGGACGGACATCGCTTAATCAACTCAGAAATGATTCTGTGCCGATTGGTATACTTAAAGGTAGGTATAGGACCATTAATTCTTTGCGTTAAAAATATCAGCATAAATCCAATATACCCTCCCCACTAAGGTGGTGTAGGGTATAATAAAATCAGATTAAAGAAATTTGAGATACAAAGACCGGTTTTTGGGGATAACACCCAATTTTCAGGGTACATTAAAATTTCAGTTAGGGTAATCTATTCAACTAGATATACAAACTTGGTAATCGTATACCAAATCAAACTTGCAACCTGGAAATACTCATAGAACATATGTATATTAAGATACTTTTTAATTTTTATTTTAAAATATAGAACATTTCATATTAAACAACTATATTTTTTAAATATATTTTCAGACTTGCTTTGTACAAGTACGCAAGAAGGAACCTCCACATCCAATACGTATCGCAAAAACCATAGATGTAATTGCTAGAATTACATTTCCAACAGCATACGCCATTTTCTTAATATTTTTCTTTGTACACTATAAAGGATTTTCATAAAATTATAAAATAAAGCAAAACAAAAAATTATTAAAACAAAAAAAAAAGAAATAAATTACAAAATAACAAAGTCAACACTAAAAATGCTGTTTATTTTAACGTAAATCACTGCAAATAAACTAAAAACCAAAACGACAATTAAAAAAAAAAAGTAATTAACAAACTGCGAAATAAAAATTTAAATATATAACGAACAAAAAAATAAACGCAAGATATTAATAATAATTGAAAAATATTACAAACAATTAATAAATATCTACATATGCAAAATTCCAAAAGAAAAAACTTAATTGAAATACAACCCCCCTCCATGCCCCACGAAAACCGAATTCTTAATAAAACGAAAGAAAAACATATTTTTTAAAACATCTTGAGAAATTCATATAAATGCATTTTCTTAATTTTATTAAAATAGAGAACCTATTACAAAATTATACTAAATATCATAATTAACAAGTTTAGCAAATTTTTTTTATTAAAAAAAATAAAACAGAAAAATCAAGCTCAAGTTAGGGTGAACAGCTCAGGAATAATTTAAAAATGTTCGAGCAAAAACCAAAAAAAAAATTAAAAAAAAAATATTTTTTACATTATTTTGAAAGCTTATTGTTAATTAAATGGATTTATTTTAAATATTTATACAAAATCTCGTAGATTGGCAAAGAAATTTGTTACGTTATGATCAACTGATCAATAAATTTGATTGCAGCAACTAAATCTGTTTCTTAGTATTGACACAAAATTTCTGTTGGTTGCGCCTAATGTAATTCATATGATATTTATTTCTAGCAACAGATATTCGTTAAAAATATTAGTTTATTATGAGGAAATCGCCATTTTTTTATTTAAATTCAAATTAAAAATGCATTTATATGAATTTACTCCCATAATGTGCTAAAAACAACATAAATAGTGAATTAAAAAAACTTCATTTAAGCTCAAAAAAATAATTGAAAAAAAAGCCATAAATGCACCATTCTAGTAAAATTTTCATTAAAATTATAAATAAAATAAAAGAAAATTCTTTAAATAAAACAAACATAAAAACAAATTATTAAAAAATATTAATTAAATTATTTACATTCTAAGCATTAATTTTAACAAGTAACAAAGGGAAACACAAACAACGTGATAAAATAATATATAAATTAAACAATTATATAAATAATTTAAAAATAACAACAAAAAACAACAAATAAATTTGAAATTTATGTAAAAACCCTACCCTCCCCCCATTATTATGTAATAAATTGTAATATTATTTGTTTTTATTCAGCAAATTAAAATTATTGTTATTAAAAGAAATATTAACTTGTTTATTTATTAAAATATAATATTAGTTATTTATTTAAATTAAATAAAATTAATTTAGGAACAAATATAAAAGAGAAACCAAGTTAAAACAATTTAAATATTGAAACTAAAATCCAAAAAAAAACTTTAAATTTAATTAATATTTTCGACTGCCTTTTTTAAACATAATACCAACAAAAAACCAAAAAAAAAAATTAATTATGAAAATAAATAAATAGTTATTAAAGTTAAACATAAATTTTTTAAGTAATTATATTGCGTGTTTAGTTTGAAAAAAAATGTTGCACTTTTTGTGCTTCTTATGTAGAAAGTGGTCTATGCGTTCGGAAGTTCCGCCCAAGACCATTTTCCTATATAAATCAAAAAGTGCAACTTTTAAAATATTAACACGCAAAAATTAAGGAAAACGCTTTAATCAAATGCTAAATTTGAAAAATCTTGTTTCTGTACCAGTAACGTTTAAGTATTTTTATGGTTTATTTTAATAAATCCCAGAAAATTTAAAAATAATTTACGAAACTCAAAGAAATTTTGACTAAATTAAAAAAATATATGAGCATTTAAAAAAAAAAAAAAAACATAACCTTATATCAATGTTTCCGACTGAGACTCTAAATGAAAAGAAGAAAGATACAAGTTTCGTTCAACCTGTAAATATTCTGCCGTCTGAAATATTTATACCCTACATTACCATAGTGGGAAGGGTATTATGCGTTTGTGCTGATGTTTGTAACAACCCAAAATCTTGGTCCTACACCCACCTTAAAATCGTCTCAGAATCTATCGTCTCAGTCGATGTAGCTATGTCCTTCTGTGTGTCCATGTAAACATTTAAGATAATTTGATGAAAATTAGCATATACATTTCAAGGACGACGCCTATTAGAAATAGGCCCCATAGTCCCCAAACAACCGTACCCCCGGAATAGGGCTTTTAAGCTCATAAATGATCTTGTATCACCCCTATATAAAGTCCCCTTCAGAATATTACTTAAAGGTCAAAATTCCCTTATAAACACTAATATCAGGATGATATTCTGCACAAATAACCGATGAGGACATCCCTCTACAAAAATGTATAAGGATAGGACCATATTAACTATTGTCTGTTCTATAGTCTCGACTATTGTCTGTTCTATAGTCTATTCTATAGTCTCGACTATAGTCCATTCTATAGTCTCGACTATAGTCATAGAATAGACTCATAGAATAGTCTCGACTAGAGTCTATTCTATAGTCTCGACTACAGTCTAATCTATAGTCTCGACTATAGTCTATTCTATAGTCTCGACAATAGTCTATTCTATAGTCTCGACTATAGTCTATTCTATAGTCTTGACTATAGTATATTCTATAGTCTTGACTATAGTATATTCTATAGTCTTGACTATAGTCTATTCTATAGTCTTGACTATAGTCTATTCTATAGTATTGACTATAGTCTATTCTATAGTCTCGACTATAGTCTATTCTATAGTCTCGACTATAGTCTATTCTATAGTCTCGACTATAGTCTATTCTATAGTCTCGACTATAGTCTATTCTATAGTCTCGACTATAGTCTATTCTATAGTCTCGACTATAGTCTATTCTATAGTCTCGACTATAGTCTATTCTATAGTCTCGACTATAGTCTATTCTATAGTCTCGACTATAGTCTATTCCATAGTCTCGACTTTAGTCTATTCTATAGTATCGACTATAGTCTATTCTATAGCCTCGACTATAGTCTATTCTATAGTCTCGACTATAGTCTATTCTATAGTCTCGACTATAGTCTATTCTATAGTCTCGACTTTAGTCTATTCTATAGTCTCGACTATAGTCTATTCTATAGTCTCGACTATAGTCTATTCTATAGTCTTGACTATAGTCTATTCTATAGTCTCGACTATAGTCTATTCTATAGTATCGACTATAATCTATTTCTATAGTCTCGACTATAGTCTATTCTATAGTCTATTTTATAGTCTCGACTATAGTCTTTTTTATAGTCTCGACTATAGTCTATTCTATCGTCTCGACTATAGTCTATTCTATAGTCTTGACTATAGTCTCGACTATAGTCTATTCTATAGTATCGACTATAATCTATTTCTATAGTCTCGACTATAGTCTATTCTATAGTCTATTTTATAGTCTCGACTATAGTCTTTTTTATAGTCTCGACTATAGTCTATTCTATCGTCTCGACTATAGTCTATTCTATAGTCTTGACTATAGTCTATTCTATAGTCTCGACTATAGTCTATTCTATAGGCTCGACTATAGTCTATTCTATAGTATCGACTATAATCTATTTCTATAGTCTCGACTATAGTCTATTCTATAGTCTCGACTATAGTCTATTCTATCGTCTTGACTATAGTCTATTCTATAGTCTCGACTATAGTCTATTCTATAGTATCGACCATAATCTATTTCTATAGTCTCGACTATAGTCTATTCTATAGTCTATTTTATAGTCTCGACTATAGTCTTTTTTATAGTCTCGACTATAGTCTATTCTATCGTCTCGACTATAGTCTATTCTATAGTCTTGACTATAGTCTATTCTATAGTCTCGACTATAGTCTATTCTATAGTCTCGACTATAGTCTATTCTATAGTATCGACTATAATCTATTTCTATCGCCTCGACTATAGTCTATTCTATAGTCTTGACTATAGTCTATTCTATAGTCTCGACTATAGTCTATTCTATAGTATCGACTATAATCTATTTCTATAGTCTCGACTATAGTCTATTCTATAGTCTATTTTATAGTCTCGACTATAGTCTTTTTTATAGTCTGGACTATAGTCTATTCTATCGTCTCGACTATAGTCTATTCTATAGTCTTGACTATAGTCTATTCTATAGTCTCGACTATAGTCTATTCTATAGTCTATTCTATAGTATCGACTATAATCTATTTCTATAGTCTTGACTATAGTCTATTCTATAGTCTTGACTATAGTCTATTCTATAGTCTCGACTATAGTCTATTCTATCGTCTCGACTAGAGTCTATTCTATAGTCTCGACTACAGTCTAATCTATAGTCTCGACTATAGTCTATTTTATAGTCTCGACTATAGTCTCGACTATAGTCTATTCTATCGTCTCGACTATAGTCTATTCTATAGTCTTGACTATAGTCTATTCTATAGTCTTGACTATAGTCTATTCTATAGTCTCGACTATAGTCTATTCTATAGTATCGACTATAATCTATTTCTATAGTCTCGACTATAGTCTATTCTATAGTCTATTTTATAGTCTCGACTATAGTCTTTTTTATAGTCTCGACTATAGTCTATTCTATCGTCTCGACTATAGTCTATTCTATAGTCTTGACTATAGTCTATTCTATAGTCTCGACTATAGTCTATTCTATAGTCTCGACTATAGTCTATTCTATAGTTATAATCTACTTCTATAGTCTCGACTATAGTCTATTCTATAGTCTCGACTATAGTCTATTCTATAGTCTCGACTATAGTCTATTCTATAGTCTCGACTATAGTCTATTCTATAGTCTCGACTATAGTCTATTCTATAGTCTCGACTATAGTCTATTCTATAGTCTCGACTATAGTCTATTTTATAGTATCGACTATAGTCTATTCTATCGTCTCGACTATAGTCTATTCTATAGTCTCGACTATAGTATATTCTATAGTCTCGTTTATAGTCTATTCTATAGTCCCGACTAGTCTATTCTAGAGACTCGACTAGTCTCTTTTATAGTCTCATCTATAGTCTCGACTATAGTCTATTCTATAGTCTCAACTATAGTCTATTCTATAGTCTCAACTATAGTCTATTCTATAGTCTCGACTATAGTCTGTTCTATGGAGTCGATTATTGTCTGTTCTATAGTCTCGAATATAGTCAAGAGTCTGTTCTATTCCCTAGTCTCGGCTATAGTCTATTATATAGTCTCGAGTATGTTCTATTCTATATTTGTTAAAGTTGCCTTTTTGAGACAGTCCATTGTGGGCCATTACGGCCAAAAATCATTATTTTATGGTCACCGATTTTAAAGTTAAGTTACTTATTTGAAAGTAAACCTCAGGAGGCAAAAAATTACACAGCGAACAGTGTGATCAAACATGAACTAACATGTTTGTATATGGGCGAGGTGCCACACCCATATACAGCATACTAATTAAAATTCGTATATATGAGAAACTTAAATACCCAGTGTTGAAAAGTTTTTGCACCGATAACCTTGAAATCTACTATTAAAGCTAAATTTACTAAAATTTGTATTTGTAACTTAAGTTTCAATATAAATGTTTAGTGGGAAATGGGCGGCCTAAAAATAGTGGGCGTGGTATCTCTCATATGCATAAAAAAGTAAAATGATTTTATTTTGGAAATTATAGCACGTTAAACTTTGACATCGATATAAACAGGGATACTGTTACAGCTAGAGTCACCAGTGTGTGTCAGTATATTCGTATGATTTTAAATATTTAGGACATGGAGGTACAAAATATAGTGGGCGTGGCATATTCCACATGAATAAGATTTTAAAATTCGTTTATCTGGGAAATAATAACATTTAATATTACCACATTTTGTACAAGTAATTTTAATATCAATATAAATATTTCAAACTATAATGGGCGGAACACCAATATAAGGTGCGGTTGGACATAAAAGCATATAAAACATGCTTGATATCAGGTGAAAACCATGACACCAAGCTAATCCGGGAAAATTTCCGAGTCAGTTAAAGATCATCTTGCTGAAACTCATGTATAGTGGCGTTGTTTTAGAATATTAAATATTTCAACAAATTTAAATGCTCATATATTTGAAGATGTTTTAAAAATTTTATAAATATTTATCTACTTTTATGATAAATTAAACGTTACTGGTACAAAATAAATATTTATGTACGTACAAATGTGCATCTCAGTATGCTACAAAACTATTCACATATTATAGACGAAAAAGAAACATATGTGAATTACTTTTTGAACATACTGTAAAAATAACTCATAAAATTATAATAACATACATATATTGTACGAAAATCGACATACCTAAACTCATATAAATACACACATACACAAACATACCTACATATATTCATACGTGTAAAAAGTGAAATTAGTTTAAATTTAATTAAATTAGTTGTTAATTACGAAATACCAAAAGAAAATAATGCCAGTGTTTTTTAAATAAACTCTAGTCTCTTTTGGAGCAAAACCTCAAAATGCAAAAAGTACCAAAAAAACCGAATAAACCCTACGCTTTATTAGTTAAAAGAATTTTTTTAAATAAATTTAATACTAAAAATGTTATTAATCCTTAAAAATATAAATTTCATAAATATTCATGAAATCATACAAACTTGGTAAAAGTTTAAAAATTAATGTAAAATAATAAGAATTAGAATTGCCTTTAATAAATTTTATTTTTTTTTAATTGTGATAGCTTTTGAAACGGGCATAAAAAATCATTCAAAAATATTTTTGGAATTATGAATAAATTACTTATTTAGAAAAATATAAATTTAACAGTTTAGTCGCTTTAGTCGCTTTCAAATTATATTTTGAACTATAATTTTCTATAAACTGAATAAAATGTTTCCTACTTTTGAATCAAAATGTGTATAAAATAAAGCAAAAAATTATTTGTATTTGCACGAATTAGCGAACTATATATCTTGCAAATATTAATTTTCTAATGCAAATTTCTTCTAACGATATGTTATCTAATGGGCCACGAAAAATGGTCAAGAGGTCAACCCTCCAAAGACCGAACTGAAATTTCTTTCAGAGATTAAACACCTCGGCTGGATGGCATTTTCTTGGGAGCCAAATATCTTTTCGTAATTTTGAACACTAAACTCTCTAGAATAATTAATGACTGATACCATCTACTAGGACAAATACTGTCTTATCAACAAATACATGCTCTATGAGCTCATTACCACTGGCAAATCTGTTGAGAAGTTCTGCTAATTTTCTTAAAAGAGTGTCCTGAATACCTGGCCATCTGTATATAACCATATACTGACACTTCTACATGATAAAGAACCAAAAGATAAAACGAACTGTGTCTCCCAGTTTTGTCCAAAGTCATGCACTTTTTATGAGTTCCCAAAGATTTGGTGCCTCGGTGTACTTTTGTAATATCGTTTTCTTATGCTCATATCTTGCAAACCGTTCGTAATTTAGATTTAGATTTAGAAGTTGTAGCTGTTTTCATAAAAGACAAGTTTATCTTCAGGATAAAAATCGCAAAAAGTTTTAAAAAATTCCATTTGTTACATGTTAAAAAATACTTCAAGTATTTCCCTAAATTAGGCGTATACTTAATATTTGTAATATCAATAAATCATTAACACTCATACGTACAGATGTCTTTAATAAAAGCAGTACAATTTCACAATGTAAAACTTTCCACTTGAAATGAAAAAATGAAGTTGAAGATTTTTGGATTTTATATGTTCACCATTTTGTTCTTTATTACAAGAGCTACAAATCAAAATTACGAACGATGTGCAAGATATAAGCCTGAGAAAAATATCACTTTTTTGCAAAAATGACACAGAGGACCCAAATCTTTGGGGGTCCATAAAAAACTTGCATGACTTTGGCCTTTTTTTGTTGTTTAGTCTCTTATTACGTGTTCATAAACTTGTTCTATATCATATAATCTAATAATCTAAGAAGAACAGATAGTTTAACATCTATCCTGGCAACAACTTCCAAAGCTTAAGGTTCGATATTCCTTATTAATTGTATTAACTGCTAGTCCCCACTTTGACATCATTTTGTTTCCATGGCATGGGGAATATGTAATGAACGGATAATTCAACAATACCTCTTTCTCTTACAGATATATAACTAACAGTGATTTCCTCTTCCTAGACTTTTCTTTTGGTTCCGTGCATTATTTCATTATAGAAACGTCTGGACGACATTTTAGTTAGAATAGCAGCGTGGATCGAATATCCATAACAGTCAGATGGTCAACATTGTCAGGTTTCAAGCGTCGAGCAACACGAAATCATAAGTTTAGGGCTAATTGATTGGTAATGAAGTCTTTAGACAGCAAAAACAGAGTATTAGATTTGCATTCCAGCAGACAATTACATACAATACAATGGTTTACAACGTCTTGTTACTGATCTAATACAAAGTACTAGGTACTAGGCCTGCTTAAATTTTTCATACACCTTAAGGTTCCACAACAATTTTGAAATGGTAATAATCCCATATTGAACAATATCAAATTCTTAAAAAATTTTTGAATCCACATTTAAATGTTATATACATTTGCCCTTTTTTAAATTTTTTATGATTTTTATCATATTTCTTGCAAATAAACCATATGCAAATTTAGTATCATATGAAAGGTCTTTGGGAAACGATTTCAATGACATAAAACAATTTTATATACAACTCCAAAATTATTACATATGTCGTAATTTTTCGCAAAATTGTTAAGTTTTTCAAATGTTTACATAAAATTATTTAATGTAATTAATTAAAATTATTACATTATAAACCTCATACAATTTCACCGAAATGGTTTTTTCTGTTTTTTCAAATTCGTTATGTTTTGTATTTTATTATATTTTAAACTTTATTTTGTCCCAGGCTTTCTGCTAGCTATATTTTACGTGTAATTTCATTAGCTTTACAATGGTATATAACACTTTATAGTTTCATTCTATTATAAATCTAATTTTTCAGTTTAACTACAATATTAACAAAATTTATCCCAAAAACATCTACTTATTTGTTATGCTTGCTTTGTAAACAACGGTTTCTATGTTATTGTTTACATTATTTTGCAATGTCAATACTACATTTCTTTCCTATGGAAGAAATATGAAAAAAATCATAAAAACCTCAAAAAAGTACCTCTTTATCCTTTGATCCAGCTCCCCAATTATTGGCGTCAGGAAAAATATTTTCAGAAATCTTATCTTGGAATCAATTAAACTTTAATTTTAGTTGGGAACATTGACACTTTATTTTTCTTCCATACAGACGGGGCCACCGTAATATACATATGTATATCCTGTATATTGGTTTCGTAGTTAGAAGTTTTGTGATTTTCCACAGACATGTTGCTGAAACGGTCATTAATTTAAATGGCTTAAATTTCAGTTACACATAGAAAACATCTTCTTTTAACCTAAAATAATACAAAATTTTCATTTTTAAAATTGTTTAAAAAAAAAATTATGATTTTATTATATGTATAATAGCCCCTTACTAAAAATGCCCAAAGCAAAATACTCATTCACACATACATTTTTTACCTTTTTTAATAATGTATAAACTATTATCACATATAACTCTTATTAATATATTTAAATTTATTTTCATTAAATATTATCATGAAAGCATGAATAAAGTGTTTCTCATACATTATGCAATTTAAAATGGTCCATATATAAATGAAATTATTTTTTACATTTTAAATTTTATGTGGCCAACAAAAAAGACTTACTTACCTGTGGAAATTTTAAATAAAAAATGAATTGATATAAATAAAACCCATCAACGGGAGTTTACTACAATTATTTTGCATTAAATTTACATTCAATATTTATTAACTCTTAACCCTTTAGGGAGCGACATCATTGCAAGTTGAAATTGAAAATTTATGAACAATATTTGATTTCTTATTAGTGCCTGAGCTGTTTTGAATTATTTTTTGGAAAATATAATAGGAGCCAAATACGTTTAAAGAATTGTATTAGAAATTTTGTATACTACATATATTCAAAAATTACTATATCTTGCTTAGGCCCTTTAATTGAGACACCAGGACGAAGCCTTATGCCAACTTTCATAAATCTATCTAAAATTCCACAGTTTGCTTATTTTGTCGGCTAATTTTCCTGGGCTATATAAAGAGATTTATCGTCCATTAATCAGAAACTCAATTCACTGAACGTAGTTCCTTAAAATTTCCCAATCAGTGCTCCAGAGGGATGAAAAATATGATATAATATGACTAACATGGATCTAATTTTGATAAAAGCCTAGTAATGACAGATAAAGTGTTTCAGGGTTTCAGAAACTACAATCGGCATTCCTTATAAACGTAATATTTACAATAACATTGCTTACAATGACATTTGGATCTAATTTCCACGAGTGCCTGTTAATGACAGAGTAATGTTCCGTCTGAATACGTTAGTTCAATTTTGTATAGTTGTGTCCGTAAACCTGTGTGCCCACTAAGAATATGTATATATATATTATGTCCTATGGTTCCTATGAATAACAAAGGGCCACCACAAATTGGTTCCATTCAGATCTATTGGATGATTTTTGTTTTATCTATCTCCAGCTAAAACCGCATTGAGATATCTCAATCTCAAGTTGTCAAGCATCCTCTTCTCCGTGTGTTGCCCTGTGGTGTCTAGTCGATGGCTGCTTGGATCTACGTAGCGTATTACCTATCCATTTCCAATTGCGAAGGAGCATTTCGGTTTTTATACTTTAATTTATCCTGCGCCATAGCTTCTCATTTGATATTACCGCAGGCTGGAATATGCGATAGCACACAGATGTCATCTGCGTACTCTAGGCATTCCAGTCGTTCGTTGAGGCCCCATCTTATGCCCTTTTTACAGCGAGTGGCATTGCGAACAATGACATCAAGAATATGTATATACAATCAAACCAATATCTGCAAAGTGTCATCCCATAGGATATTAGTTGTCATATCCACCGTTTCATTATGTTTTTAATTTAACCTTCGTTACTTCCGACGCTTCTGTATTCGTCAGATTAACTTCCTTAAGCTTCCTTCCCTTCATTCACTACTGTTTTGCCGATTCTCCCCGAGTGGCCTCTAACCAGACCCACTACGTGATAAAAGACAAAAAAGGCCCGTGGTCAAAAGACCTTTGAGCCCTCAGTATAACTTTTGCTAAGTGGTAATCATTTTCACTGGTTCATATCTTACAAACCGTTCAGAATTTTGATTTATTCTCGAGGCAAAGTTTTAGCTCTTGCCATAAATAGCAAAAATTGTGAACATATAAAATTACTTTCAAGTGCTTCTCGAGGCTTCTTAGACGAATACTTAATATTTATAATATCAATAAATAAATAAAATAAACGTATACGTACAGGTGTCGTTAATAAAAGCAATCAAACTTCCGAATGGTTGTAGGCTATCATATGGTCGACCATGGCCGAATATACCTACTTATTACTTACTTGTTTTTCTTGAGAATTCATTGTTGCCGTTCTTTACAAGAGGCTTAATTGCCACTATATAAATTTTTAATTACAAAATTAAGCAAATAATTCTTAAAATCTCATCTACCAAAATGCATTACAATAAATATTCACAACGAAAATTTAATCTAAGTTATTTCCCCATATTATTTATGTAAATTTGTGCCTTTTCTATAGAAATAATATTAAAAAAAAATTAAATTAAATGATTAAATATAAAACTTGTATAATAAATATTAAATGCCTAATTAAAATGATTTGCAAATGCCTTGTTTTATCAAAAAAAATTTATTTAAAAATTCATATTCACAAATAACTCTCTATCAATGTATTTAATATTTATATATAAAAAAAACACCGCCAAAAAATATTTTAAACCAAATTTTACAACATTCACTCATATTTACAGAAGATTTAATCACAATAAACGCAAAAAAACATAAACAAATATTTAAACAAATATAAAAAAATAATGATAAAATACTCTCGTGCGAGTAGAGTAAACAATGATATTAAAGTAAAACATCACATGTAAACAATATTCATACATACATAAATACGTACATAATATGAATAACAATAACAACAACAACAATAAATGCATAATATAATACTTAGAGCACAGAGCTTATGTTAAATATTTACATACATATAACTAATTTAACAACAACAGCAACAACAACATTAGCAGAGAACAATTATTTACATGCAGACATTGATCCATTGACAAACATGCACATTACTCAATTCTTATACACACATACACATTAACACATTTACTCAAACGGAAATGTATGACAGACATTTTGTAATGAGAAAACGGAAATAAGAAAAGCAAACAAAATATAACAAAAGACTATTTAAGAGAAGAGAGAAAAAAAGCCTTCTTAAAAAAACAAAATACTTGCGTAAATAATAGGAAAAACACACACACAAACACGTATGTATATGCACACATACATTCATACTAATTTAGTAAAAAGAAAGAAAAGTAAAAAACAAATACAACAAAAGAAACAAATCTAGTTAAATGTATGCTGTAAATACAAATACATATTCTACATACATACATACTGACTTACTTACATACATGCCCCTAAAAGTCGGCATTTAGACACACAAGAATAATAATATGCCGATTTTAATAATTTTGTTGAATATTTAAAAAATGTCTTTAATTTTTATACAACAAAACAAAATAAGAAAAAGAAAAAAATATTAATAATATTTGTTTTTAATAATTAAATTAAATTTAAAACAAATAATTTTTGTTATTACTTATTTACGTATAATGTACTTTTTACACTTTATACACTTATTTCCTACCCCCTCCCCCCTTTTACAATTTAAGTTTTAACATTTTTCAACTGTAATTTTATTATTGTTAATTACTTAAATCCACTATTAAAATTTAAAAAACTGAAAATAATTACAAGAAAAACAAATACATTTTAATATTGTTAATTGTTTTATGTTGAACAAATAAAATGAGTCTATTATTATTGTTAAAATGAATACCAAAGAAAAGCATATAATATTGAAATTATTTTTAATTTAAAAGAAAAAATCTAAATAGAATTTAATTACAAAAGAAAAAATAATGGAAAGAAGACATAAAAACATCAAATAACAAAGATAATTATATTTATTTTATAAAATTATTTATTAGTAAATTTCAAACTTCAAATTATTGTAAATACACCAGAAAAAGCTTGGCATTAATAAAAATCTTAAATAAAATTTAACAAAAAAAAGTTTTATTCCTGCACAGTGGTATCTCATAAACTAATGGAGATATTTATAGCAACGAAATTAGGTAGGTTAATAGGTGGATGATCTATGTAGATATTACAGTCCCATGTTCAGAAACTCAGTTTCCTGTTATAATGTTATATCCGGAATATTTAGCTAGCAAGATATTTGAATCTTAATTCTACGAAAGCATGGGCCCATAGTTTCTCTACATTCGTATGAATCAGCATCTCCAATTTTTTATATGTAGTTGTGTCCATAATCCCGTTTGTTTATGTTAGGTTGATAGAAGTATGTTTATTAAATCAAATCCGAAGAAATACATGCTCTATATTCGTCTGAATCCGCACGTCCTATTTTGTATAGATATGCTCTTAATCCTACGTGTCCAGTCAGAATACGTACCATCATACAACCCACCACATTATTCTAAGAGGCCTTATGGGATTCTCTCACCCATACTTTGCGTTTGTCAGCTCCCTTCTCTTTAAAACTATTACATTCAAACTTTCGTAGCCGACTACTCCCGAGTGGCCTGGTACCCATATGATGTAAACCTTACCTATGGAGGAGTATTTGGTTAACGCTTTCCTACAATCCAATACGGTCATAGCTTTAATTATATCACCTGATATCGCCCTAATTCCCTTCTGGCTGTCGGTGAATATATTAAGGGCCGTGGGCGCCATATTTATTCTAATCCAATTTACACATTCCGTTATTGCTCGGACTTCTGCCTGGAAGCTTGTGTTATGACTTGGTAAACGGTGGTATATTTCTGTTTATGTGTCTTCAATATAGAACCCCAGACCCACTTTTTCCCCCAATTTAGAGCCATCCGTGTAACAACGGAGTCCTACTGGTATTTGCTCTTGTGTTGCGCTTGACCAAGATATTCTATCTGGGATCAGCGTTTCAAAGTTTCCGACATATGCTGTGTCTGTTATGCGATCAGGCACATACGATGATTGTGTATAACCTTCCAATGTGTCCAGTATACATTGATGACGTGTTCTGTAACCGCTTTTGGCCAGTTTCCCTAAAGTAAGGAGCCGTTAGGCTGTAAGCGCCGCCTCATATCTTAAATATGTTTTAATGGGTGGAATATCTAGCAACGTTTCCAGAGCTTTGGTTGAAGTAGTACACATGATACCGCTTATAACCAAGCAGCATGTACGCGGAACTCCCTGTAGTAGTTTCATATTACACTTTTATAAAGCCAATTTGTCATAGTAGGGTCTTATTTAATGCCCATAGTTCTCCTACATATCGCCCAGCACCAATATGCCTTGTTGATCCTATCCTCCACATGGTATCTCCAGTTTAATTTCCGGTCGAGGATTACACCCAAGTACTTAAGTTTGTCTGTCATCGATATCTTCTTGCCCAGGAAGCAAGGTTCAGTATACGTAGAAATTTATGTCTTTCTTGTCAAAAGACAGATTTGAGGCCTCTCGGTTGAGCCCAGCTCAAGTCCGTATTCAGAGCCTCCTCAGCTCTTCTACACAAGTAATTTGGATCCTTTCCCTTTAAAAGTATTACGACATCGTCTGCATAGCAGTTAAGGTACTTAGGAGTCTATTAATCGTGGTAATATACTCCTAAGTACCCTAATGTGGTGACAAAATGCCACCCTGTGGTATACTGTGAAATACCTTTTTCCTGATAGTTCTATCGTACATCTCGTAGCTTATCCATCTGTTCCTTAGCATGTAGTTGATCCAGTACAAGAGCACCCGGTCAACATAAAAATGGTCTAGGGATTGGATAAGAGTATCAGTGTGCACGTTATTGAAGGCGCCTTTGATGTCAATGCATACCGTCAGTGTATACAGTTTGCTATCGAAGGATGCACCTATGTAGTGGACAACATCGTTTACAGCGGTTTCCACCTATCGTTCCTTTACATAAGTGTTGGGGTTTGTATTAAAACAAATTATATTTTTATAAAATATTAAATAACAAAAAAGTTCTATTTATTTGAAAAGTCAAAGTAAGAATGAATAAATGAAAAATTATTTTTGAAACATGTATAAAATATTTCAATGTACTCTTGATATAAATTAAAATATAAAACAAGTTGTTATTATTACAAGTGTCTCCAACATCTCCCCTTTTTGAAGTTAGTTGGTAAAACCAAATCTTTCTGGAGGTTTCACATTTCGCTTTGGTCTTGAAATACTTGCTGGAGGTTCAGCTATTGGAGTGCTAAATGTTAGTGGTGAATGTAATTGATTTTCAGGAGAGCTTGGAGTTGAATTTGCTTCAACTTGTCTTTGTTCTGGAGTACTTGCTGTTACATTTGCTTCAACTAGCCTTAGAGGGGTTGATGGAGTTGAATTTTCTACTGGTGGTCGTATATGAGATTGATTTATAAAATTCGGTTTGATTCCAAATAGTTCTAACATGAGTTGGATTGAATCTGGCTGACTAAAATTGTTATTTTTATATCTTCTTTTTAGTTGGTTGATATGTGATCTTATTAATTTTGACTTATTGTCGTATATGTAAACATTATAATTAACCATCCACATCCATCCATAATCCACACCATTTTGTTATTTTTAAACACCTGTGCATAAACAAGGTCTTTTGCTTTAAAATTTCTCTCTTTGGCACCATATTTTAAATTAAATTGTTGTTCCATTTTAATATTTCGTTGAGGTGCGGAAATTGAATGTTGAGGTTTTAACAAATCTAAAGTTGTTTTTATTTTTCGTTGGAGAAATAATTCAGCTGGAGATTTTGAGTTATCCCTTGGAGTTAATCGGTAAGTCTGTAGGAATATTTCAAGTATCTCATGGCTATTTCCCTCATCCTTAAGTTTTTGAAGAGCTTGTTTTAGTGTTCTTACAAATCTCTCTGCCTGCCCATTCGATTGTGGATGATATGGGGCAGTTTTTATATGTGTGATACCACGAGATTTGATAAACTGATTAAATTGTGCGCTTACAAATTGTGTACCATTGTCTGACACAATTGTTTCACAATCTCCATACCTGGCAAACATTTCTGTTAGTTTGGCTATGATTGTTGAAGATGTGATGTTTGGGACTTGATATATTTCCGGCCACTTTGAGAATGCGTCTATTATTACGAAATAATATTGACCATTGCATGGTCCTGCTATGTCTATATGTAGACGTTCCATTGGTTTTGTTGCTAATGGCCACGACTGTAATGTGTGTTTCACTGGTGCTGTAGCTGCAACTGCACAATTATGACAGTTTCTTACAAAAATTGCGACATCTTCATCTATTCCTGGCCAATAAACATGACTTCTTGCCAATGCTTTCATTCGCTCTTTTCCAGGATGTCCACGATGCAATTGTCTCATGATCTTATTCCTTAGACATTTTGGAATAACGATTCTGTTGTTGTACATTAAACAGTCTTGAACTACGCTTAGACTTTCTCTTCTAGAGTAAAATTGAGTCAGTTCTGGATTTTTATTTGAAGTCCATCCGTTTTGTAGTGCATGAATTACTGACTGAATTGTTTGACATTTCTGAGTTGCTTGCTTTACCATGTTGAATGTTACAGGTAACTGATCAAAATGGTTCATGAGTATGGCTGTGCAATCTTCCTCAAGTGTCGTACAAGCAATGACGATTTCCTCATCTGGTTTTAACTCGGTATCGATTAGTCTTGAAAGCATATCGACACAACCAAATTCTTTTGTGTTTATGTACTGAATCTTGAAATTGTACATCATTAAAGTAAGTGCCCATCTCTGTAGTCTATTTGCTGAATAAACTGGAATACCTTTTTTACTTCCAAAAATAGCTAAAAGCGGTTTATGGTCCGTACACAGGATAAATTCCCTTCCATAAATGTACTTATGGAATTTTTCTACAGCATATACCAGACCAAGTGCTTCTTTTTCTATTTGCGCATAGTTTTTTTCCGCTGGAGTGAGAGTACGGGAAGCATGTTCTATTACTTTCTCCGAATTGTCTGGAAAAATGTGACAAATGTAAGCTCCAATTCCTTTTCCTGAAGCGTCGGCTGCAACTTTGATTGGCAGATCCGGGTTGTAGTGGGTTAAAAGGAGATCTGAATTTAAAATTTCCTTAAATTTTTCAAAGGATTGTTGGCATTCGTTTGACCATTTAAATTTGGTGTTATCTTGAAGTAGATGATCAAGAGGAGTTCTTAAATTGGTCATATTTTTAACATATTTTCCATAATAGTTTATGGATCCGAGAAATGATCTTAACTCAGATATATTTGATGGTGGTGGTAGATCTAAAATTGCTTTGATCTTTTCTTTATCAGGACGTAAACCCGATGAAGGCATGATATTGCCAAGGTATTTCACCTCTTTTGCAAAAAATGTGCACTTCTCAAATTTGATATGAAAACTATACTCACGAAGTCTTTGAAGAACTCTCTTTACGTTATCGATGTGTTTTTCCACCGTTTTACCACCAACGATTATGTCATCAATGTAGGCTGCTGTATCATCTATGCCTATTAACATGGTGTCCATTAACTGTTGAAAAGCACCTGGAGCACTTTTTACACCGGGAGCTAGACGATTGAATGTATATAACCCTTTATGAGTATTGATTGTCAGAAGTTTAGCTGAGTCTGGAGAAACTTCTGTTTGTAAATACGCGTCTGACAAATCAATATGCGTAAATAAACAACTGTTCCCTACTTTTGCATATAAGTCCTCAGGACGATGTAAGGGATACATATGTGGTTCTAGACTGTCATTAAGACCAGATGAATAGTCTCCACATATTCTAACTTTTCCGTTAGGCTTCTTCACTGCAACAATGGGTGCTGCCCACTCTGCGTTATCAACTGGATTGATTATGCCTAATGTTTCCAATCGCTGCAATTCATCTTCAATTAAACTTAGCATAGCATAACCAACAGGTCTCTTCACACGGAAAATTGGTTTGACGTTTGGTTTAAGTTGTAAATGTACTTGTGCTTTAGTACATTTTGAAGGAGAATTTTGAAAAATATCGGCATATTCAGATTTGATGTTATGTAGGACATTAATGTCAATTTCTTGATCCTTTATTTGAGAACATACATTGCTTAATGGTTTGTCCCATAGTCCAAAAATCTCAAGCCAATCTGAACCAAAAATTGAGAGAGTATCAATGTCTACAACTAATAAATTACAATGTTTTACATCACCTTGGAGCCGAACTTGACATGGAAACTCGGCTATGAGTTTGATCTGATCCTTTGAAGCGCTTGTGACATAACGATTTGACAGTTTTGTGCCTGGATTACCCATTTTTCGCCATAACGTTTTACCAATAATCGACACATCTGATGCGGTATCGATTTGCATTTTGCAGATGTTGTTGATGATGAAGGTATTATATTGACTGTGACAAATTTCCTTCTTGACTCATACGAGATCCGGTTGATTTGAACAACATTGGACTTCGGTTTTGAATATTTGTGATTCTTGTTATATTTCTTTTTCTTTTCATGAGTGAACTTGTTTTCTGACTGATGATTCTTGCAGTAACCTTCTTTATGTCCCATGTTTTTACATTGTGTACATACATGTTTTAAATAGGTGCAATATTTTGAATAGTGCATGGCACCACAGTTCCAACAGGGGGTTTTTGGCTTCACCTTACCTTTAAAATCATCATTTGATTTTAGATTTGATTTTATAGCATTTATGGATGATTGTGTGTTAACTTCTACCATTGCTGTATCGTGTTTTAAGTTTAGCAATCTTTGAGCACTAGTAATTAGCTTATTAATGTTTTGATTACGGTCATCTTCTAGAGCTGAAAGACATCTCATTCGAACATCAGAGTATGCATTGGATTGTAGACCACAAACAAATACTAAGCATTTGAATTCATCTGCGTTCATCTCAGATAACTTAAAATTTTCACACAGTTTGTTGACACGAGCTCCATACGAAATTAAATCCTCATGTGACATCTTGACAGTTTGTAAACATTTATATCGAATACTAAAAATTGAATCTTGAATTCCATACATATCCTTAAGAATTTTGACCGTATCCGCAAAAGTGACATCTCTTGGATTTCTTGGTAGAATGTATGCTGAGTATTGCCCATAAGCAATATTGTTTAGTTTTCGCATTAGGAGTCTCACACGTGCAGCATCGTCTAAATCCTTGCCTTCTACGAGAAAAATATCTTCAAAACGAGCATACCAATTATTGAATGTTGATGAATTTGCTTGATCATAGCAAAATTCAGTTATGCTGATCGATAATTTTTCCATTAGTAAATCTTGATTGATGCTTGATGCATTTCCTTGGGTAAGGGTTGCAAGAAGTTTGCTTTGTAACTCCAAAAGTTCCAGTATTTTTGAATCTTGAGCCATAATCCTCGTCGCCAATTTGTTGGGGTTTGTATTAAAACAAATTATATTTTTATAAAATATTAAATAACAAAAAAGTTCTATTTATTTGAAAAGTCAAAGTAAGAATGAATAAATGAAAAATTATTTTTGAAACATGTATAAAATATTTCAATGTACTCTTGATATAAATTAAAATTATAAAACAAGTTGTTATTATTACAAGTGTCTCCAACAATAAGCATGATGCTTAAATTTTAGGTCTTTGTCGGCTATACTGCTTTTAACCATAGTATCAACTATCCGTTCCAAGGTTTTAAGTAGGAAGGACGTAAGACTTATCGGTCGATAAGACTTAGGTGTCGAATAGCTAGGTTTCCCTGGTTTTGGTATAAATATTACCCTTGCATCCTGCCATTTAATGGGGGTATATGTTAATTTCAAGCATGCAGTGAATATCTGAGACAGATGTACGGAAACCAGTCCCGCCTCCATCTGCAAGAGTACCGGGCAAATGCCATCCAGCCCTGCAGCTTTATAGGGAGCGAAGCTCTTGATTGCCCCTTTAACCATATCAGATGTAATTACAATTTCCGTGTTAGCCTCCCCTTCATCCAATATCGGTTCATCTATGTTATTCGATATACCGGGTGGAAAATGAGAGTCCATTAGAAGTTTCATTGTCTCGTCCATATCCTCCTGCCCGTATCATCGACCATAGATTCCGGTTGTACATGAGTTTTGGATAGGAATTTTTTTATCTTCGATACGTCATTTACGCTGTCTACCTGTTCACAGAAAAGTTTTCAGGAGTCTCGTTTGGCTTTTCGAACAAGTTTTTTATATTCACCAAGGTTAAATAGTTTGCGAAGAGTCTTCCCAATGTTCCGGATCTCCCCTGTTACCCAGGGTTTCTGCTGTGCTGATCTCCGCTCTCGCAGAGGCCAGCTGTTCTCGAACGATTCAATCATGACACTTGTGAGCATTCTACTTTAGCGTCTATGCCCTCTTTATTTCGACATTGAAAATTGTCCTGACATAAAGAGTTCTTTAGTATGGTCCCGAACATTGTCCAATTAGTTTTAGACTTATTCCGAAACTTTATCCTCTTTTGTGCGGCCGAAGTATTTTAAATCTTATGTACCGATGGTCACAAAAGGAGTGCTTGTTCGAAACTCTACAATCCTGAATTTCCTTTATAAGCTCTTCTCAACGTATAGTTATATCTAATACTTCTTCTCTGATTCCATTGACGAAGGTAGCTTTATTACCTATGTTGAATGTGATCAAGTCTTTAATATTAAGGAAGTCCATGAGGGCTTGTTCTCTATCTAGTGTACTTTGTTGACGTGTCCTATAACTGACTTTGGCAAGTTAGTCTAAAGTAAACAACCATACGGCTGTAAGTGGCTCCTTATAACTCAATACTACTCAAGTACTTACATACATACATATGTATTACTAAATGTTCATAATAGTACCAAAACAACTCATAATTACTCGTTTAGTTTGAGGTGGTCTCAGATTTTTACTCATATCTCCGTTATTTATTGACGGATTTTGCTGATTTTCAAGAGGAAACTTCTTGTATGCCGTTTCTGACAGAATTATTGAAGATTTAAATCTAAAATATATCTGAGGTCTTCAGTAAATTGAATTCAACAGACAGACGGACATGGATTAATCGACTCCGCTATCTAAGGGGATCCAGAATATACATAAATTTATGATTATATTATGGAATTTATAAACAGAATGACAAACTTATATACTTATACCCTTCACATGTAGATGAAGGGTATAAATATGTCCGTTTTTACGTGTCAACAGTGTCGCCAAATGTGGGGATTTGTCCCCAAATTAGCGATTTCATGTCTTATTTGGGATAAATTTTCGTGGAAGGGACTTGGGGATTTTCGAAAAATTTGGGGATTTTTTATAATATTTCCACTATTTTTGGGGATTTTCATATTTCTTATAAATATTAACAATTCATTCTAGTTTATTTTTTAAAATATTTTAAACAGCGTTCGCAACTTACCCTCTCCGACTAGGAGAAATACTCTTTGAACAAATACAAAATTCTAAAGAATTTTCAAAATCGTAAATTTTTTAGATTATAGCGAATTTCTAATTAAATTGCTCGATTTTATTAATCTTTGTCTCAAATTAATGGTTATATTGTTCTAGCTTGACAATTTTTGAGAAAAAAATGTATTGGTTTTAAATAAGGATATTAAATTCAAAAACATATTTGAGTGAAGTATATCTCAAAAAAGGGATATCTTCGATTTTTGTAATACTAACATTAAAATTAGAATATAGTCTCTGATACATATAGAGAATGGGTCCATTAGGGAATTTCAAGAATATTTTTATAGTGAAATAATCAACATTATTTTCATTCAAATTAAATAATTTTAAAATTAGTTTTCGACGAACAATATTAAACTTATGAAATAATTCTTGAAATTACTGCCTGATTTTCTCTAAATGCTATCACTTACTTACAAATTCTAGAAAAGAATGAAATTTTGAAACGTCATGACGCAACAATATTTTATTTTATTTTTTTAGGAAAAATTTGAAATGACCAAAAAATAATAAATTCTGTCGATAAGACAGTACAGAGCAGGAGCATTCTGCTGTGCACAGAAATTTCGTCAAGCTGTGTGCAGCAATACCATTTTTTTTATATGTGCTGCGCCAAATAAAAGTCAGCCTAGGGATACACAGCAGCATAGGTCCCATAAGTAATACACGTGTTTGTGTGAGGTGCACAGCCAAATCTGCTTATTCGCAGCAACACTCATAACAACTTTTATGATGAGGTGATAGCGAGTGACAATTTGTGAAAATATTTCTATGTGGTTTCAATAAATGTCAGATTTTTTTATATGTGATTTGACATTCTGGAAACTCAAAGCCAGCTGTATGCAATCTTCTTTTCTAATTACCATGTTAATAAACTGTTTTAGCTGAACTGCTTTACCGGCAGAGTTGATGTGGCAATGCTATCCGTTAGTTATGTCAAGACAGTGGTTTGTGTCATTGCTATTAATGTGTGTGGCTTTACTAAATAAAAAAGATACTGCCAGATGTAATAAACTGTGTAGAATGTATATTAAACAAATTGTTGCCAGCACTAATTTATATTGAATCCACTTTTTCAAACAGTTGAAATCTTAATTGCATAGTATCTAAATGTTAATTTTTGGAATATCAAAATTAGCTTTTTGCTCTGAAAAGAATTTTTTTGCTAACAAAGTTTGGAAAAAAACAAGTAAGAAAGTATAGTCGGACGTGACACATTTAAGCAATTTATGGATGAAAAACTAATTTTCTGCAAGAGGCTTTATATGGGGGGCTAGGGCAAATATGGACCAAGCACGAGAAAGTTTTGTGACTGTATTTATATTGATATACTATTTTTTGTGCTGAATTTCATCGCGATATTTGTGTTTATAAGTTAATTTTGGGCATTCAAGTAATTTTCTGAAGGGGACTTTTTATGGGAGCTAGGGTCAAATGAGGCCCGATCTTTATGAAATTTGGCAAGGTCATCGAGACTTGTATAAAACTTAGTTGTGCCGCTATTTATCGATATACAGGTTATGTTGTATGGGGGCTAGGTGAAATAATGGACTGATTTTAACCATTTTTAATAGTCTTCGTCCTTGGGCCAAAAAAATTTCATCCAATTATCTTGCACAAGTTTACATGGACAGCCAGCCAGACGGACGGACGGACATAGCTTATACGACTCAGAAAACGATTCTGATTGGTATACTTTAAGGTGGGTACATCACCAGTTCCGAAGGTGACAATTTCGAACAGAAATCTTTGGTCTAAACACCAAAGTAGAACGAGTACTGGCTATAATCATCCGTTCTTGAACTTGTTGCCTGGCTTTTTTTAGATCCAAATATCTTGTGAGCAATATTATTCCGCATATAATATCCCTCACGAAAACTGATTGAAAAATTCTAAAAAAAAAACTATACTATACTTATATGGTTTTTCCCACCGACAAAGGTGCGCACAACAGGTCAAGATATAAATACATATATGTACATTAGGGTGGACTAAAATTAAAGTTTAATCTATACATATATAAATGAATGTGTGTTTGTATGTATGAATGTTTGTTTGAACTTTATAGACGGCTAAACGGCTGAACCGATTTTCTTGAAATTTTCACAGTGTCTTCCGGTATATCTGGAAGGAACTATAGGCTACCATTTGTTTTGGAAATTCAAGTAGGCGAGGTGCTACGCCCACATACATAATAACTATTAAAAGTCGCATATCTCAGCTAGAGTCCCCAAATTTTGTATGAACCACTTTGACATCCATATGAACACATGTTTGCAAAATGGGCAGCCATGGTACAGTAGGCTTGGCACTTCTCATATAAACAAATCTTAAATCAGTATATATGGAAAAGTATAACAACTAGAGTCCCCAATTTTTTTCGGACCCACTTTAGTAATGACATGAATATTTAGGACAAAAATTTGGCGGACTAGCAATAGGGGGCGTGGCAATTCCTATGGGAGTTATATACTAAAATTAGTTTATCTGGGAAACTATTGGAGTTAGAATCTTAAAATTTTGCACGATGACTTTTAACATACATGTGAAAATTTCGGTGTAAAATGGGCGGACTTTCACAACGGGGCCTTGGCACCTCCCTTATGAATTAAATACAAAAATTCGTTTATCTCAGAAATTATTAGAGCCAAAATTCTAAAATTTGATATCTATGTCAACATTTGTGTGATACCTGGTACCTCCCATATGAATTAAATACAAAAATTCGTTTTTATAGGAAACTATTGGAGCTGGAATCTTCAAATTGTGTACGAAGAACTTTAACATCCATGTGAACATTTGAGAGAAAAATGGGAGGATTGGCATCTCACATATGAATAAATTACAAAAATTCGTATATCTGGGAAACTGTTAGATCTAGAATCGTGAAGAACTCCGACATCCACCCAAATATTTTAAAATTTAACCTATTCGCAAAAATAAAACAAAATATGTATATTTGATCACAAAATATGAAAAAAATTTATAGACAATTTGTAGGTTAAGGTATTGCTTAATGTTCGGCTATGTCAATCGAATATTAGATCATTCAGTATATTTTTATTGAGTAAAAAATGTTCCTGTTTTTATTTCAGCAACGTATGTATGTAAGTCTAACGTAGTAAAAGTAACGTATTTTCTATATAAAAGGGAAATTGCGCCATCATACTTTTAAAACAGCCACAATGTGTTCACACACATTGTGTAAAAACACACACACAACACAGTCAATAATAAAATATATATTTTATTCAGACATTCTTTACAAATTTAAGAAAGATGAATTAACCCCTCGTGCTCTTTTTCTTCGCAGGTGCACGATCATTGATTGGAACGAATTTATGTAAAAAGTCCACTGACTGTGTATTTATCAGCACACATGCCTCCTTAGATGATAAATTGAATTTTTGTTCGTATAAACACTTGTCGCTCTATTTTCTTTAAACAAAAATTGCAGACAGGTAGACGTACATAGGTACTAAGGGTAAGAAAGACGGAAGGAAACCTGTTTATAGTAAGATGAATTTTACATGTGACCATAAATACTTGCTTTAATTATCATGATTTTAAATTAAAATGGATAGGGGACAAATAATATAATTTTTTATAAAACCGTTACAAAATGTACTGAAATTAAATTTTCACTTTTTGGTAAAATAAAAATTAATGCAGACAAGGAAGAATGTCGGCTTTGTAATCATTAAATTCTCATGTATAATTAATTTCATAATTACGTACTCTAGTTCATTATTTTTATACCCACCAAACCAAAATGATTTTGTCATTGATGTTTAGATCTAAAACGTTGCACCGGGGGTCTGCTGAAGGCACTGAAGTTCAATCCGTCTACTTTAAAATTAAGGTTTAACCTTTGTTATATCTTCTACCTTCTTCGAGAAATCTTTGCCTAAAGCTTTATCACACGATATCTCAAATAACTTATATGATTGTTTGATTCTGAGGCCAGATACGCACTCAGATTAGCTCAATCCTTGGTATCCAGGTTTCGACTTTTTCAAATTTTATTATTGCATTTTTTAAATTGTTTAACCTATAACATTCCGATTTAAAATAAAATTAAAGTTTCTTACGAAATACACAAAAAAAACTTTCTTAAATTGTGAATTCATTTACTACTAGTTTGTTCATTCATTCATTTAATCCGCCTCTATAATTATAGTTTAATTTTCTTTTATTTTCATACGATTTGCAACTATTTGCTTAATAACTGCAGTATGTACACCAACAAACAAACATATGTAAATATGTATAGTGTACTCACATAGTATATATGAATTTATTTAAAAGCCAATATTCCCCTCAATTCTGATTTAATGCCCCCGTTCTTCCCTTCCCGACCAGAGGTGTGAGGATGGCGACAGGCGTTGATTATAATACGAATACATTTTAAATTATATTGCTATGTAGTATAATAAGTTACTTGCAGAGCTTTAAATATGTAAATTGTTGTGTTTAAATTCTTAATTGTAAAATAATCTAATTGAATTTATCATTCCGTTTGTAATCCGTCGAAATATTTGTGGTTCAAATCCTATATATCAGTAGTATTAAAAAAAAAAACGTCGATATACACTTTTATGTAAAAACTATTCCAAAGATTACTATAAAATAACTTGTTAAAAAGCACTGAGTAAGCGCATAGACTAATAATCACAGATAATAACTGTAGAGCCGCCTTTAAGACCAGGAATGTAACTAGTTAGTTTTTGAACCTCGTGGAACAAACATAATTAGTCATTTATCCCGAACGTAAATACCTACTACCACTTTGCTCCAATATTACTTGCCTGGTTATCGGGTAAGTTAATTTTTTTCCAGGGTAGTTAATATTTCGGTTTCGGGGTTTTCAATGTATATCCCCTGAACAGTTTTGTTACACAGTTTAGAGCCATCCGTGTAGCAACGGATTCTTAAAGGTATTTCCTCTAATAAGCCGCTTAATCACATTTTATCTGATCAATGTGTCAACGTTCTCAATAAATTCTCGGTTCGTCCCCATCCGATAATTGTGTATAGCCTCCCAATATGTCCTCTATCTGCCTATGGTCAATTCGCCTAAAGTTAAGAGCCGTTCGGCTGCAAGTGCCGCTACATACATATCTTATATGACCTAGAGTTTGGGAATTTTCAGAGTTTTCAATTTCCCGTGAAACTGGAATGAAAAGATTCATTTTCCGGGAATCCCGAGAAATTTATATAAAACTTAATTTATAACTATTTTAACAAAACAGACTAAATTTTTTCTTATAAATTTAACGATATCTAAAATATTCTCTCTTCTGAGAACAAATCAAACCATTTTTATTAATTTTGCCAACGAATTTTAAACATACTTATTTAAATCAAACCTGTAGGGTACTACATGATCTCAATATTCGCGACAACATAAGAATTTTTGTCGGCAATTCTCTCACTAAACTCTTATACCACTACTTCCCTATTAGTTAGACAATGTAAGAATGATTTGTTCTTGTCTTTGTTTGGATCACTTGCTAGAACGGGATCAGCTCTTGATATCTTCAACGCCGTTTCAATAGCAACTCCGTTAGGTATTATAAAGAGCTGTATCCTTACATTCTTTCTTCAGAATGCTGAAGATGGGTGGAAGGCATTAAGGCCTTCTTTCAATGAGAAATGCACAAGACAACTTATAACCTGAAATATGAGGGATATATCGAGGTTGATAGCAGTAACAACAAGACACTGGGTGCTAGGCTAAAAAATCGACGATAAATTATAAAATCGCTAGTTTTTCAAAAATATGTTACAAATACGTTAATTTAAAATTAATGAAGTAGGAAAGTATCGTCGGACATGGCCGACTATATGATACCCTACACCATGGGTATATTTTGAAAATTATTTGTTTTAAATACTTTTATATGTTTATGTTGAATTTTACCTTAATTCCGATGTATTTAAGCAATTTATTAATAAAAAAAATTCTAGAAGAGGTTTTATATGGGAGTTAGGGTCAAATATGGGCCGATCCTCAACAATTGGGAAGAGGGATGAGAGAGAGAGCTGAATTTTATCGTGATACTAATGGTCATAAGTAATTTTTTGGAAGTTTAAGTTATTTTTTAAAGGGGGGTTTGTATGGGGGCTAGGATCAATCGACGGCCGATAATTATAAAAATTGGCACGGTCATTTATGCCTATATAAACCTAAGTTGTGCCTATTTTTGGTGAGATAGTATATTTGACGTAGTTATGAATTAAAACCCCCAAATCGGAAAGTAAGATTGTATGAGGGCTAGGTGAAATAATGGACCGATTTCATTTCAATAGGCATCGTCCTTGTGGCAAAAAAACTCTTATTATCAAAATTTTATCAAAATATCTTAAAAATTGTGGCCTGTAGCTTGCGCACAAGGTTTACACAAGTACTTATTACACCTAAGTATATAACTCTGGTAATCGTAATCTCGGTTGAGTCCAGCTAATGTTCGTATTCAGGGTCTTCTCGGTATTACGACATTACCTGCTATGAAGAAGGCAGGTCTAAATACATTATCGATGAGTTTCTTCAGGAGGTTATTAATCGTGGTAGAAAAGTGGACAAAACCTCACTACTACACCAGCGCAATACCCTTTTTCAGATATTTATATCGACTTCTGTTCATCTGTTTCTTAGCATGTAGTTGATACAGTCACGGAGTGCCCGTTCAACATGGAATAGGTCTAAGAATTGGAAAATAGTTTTTGCGTGTATATGCATACCGCAAGTGTAGAAAATTTGTTATCGAAAGATTTCCGCATATAGTGGACATCTGCAATCGATGAACTTTCCACTGATCTACCCTTTAAATAATCATATTCTTACATTGGAGTTCTTTGCTTTGAGGGGAATCATCTCCATAACGCATTAATCATCTGACCATGTCATAGAGCATAGCTGTTAACTGAAATTTTTTTAGGAATTTCTAATTTTGAACGATATTTTTCACCAAGTTTACTACGGTACTCATTTCAGTCTCTTTACTCCTTTGGCGAGATTGCGAAGAGTCTTTCGAAGATTTCGAATCTTTCTTGTTATCCAGGGTTTGTTCTCGGCAAATCTTCAATCTCGTAGAGGACACTGTAATTCCACATAGTTTGGAATTCGTTTAAGACATAAATATTATTTCGGGATTTTAATTATAATCCAAATATCCGGCATAATGTCCAATTAGTTTTTGACTTTAATCGTCTTCGGTAGTCACAGGATCAGCATGTACCGATGATCTGAAAAGTAGTTCTCTTTCGAAACTCTGCATAAACTGTGTTTGTAAGATCCCCAGAGCCTATTTTTATGTGTAATAAATACTTCTTCCCTGATTCTAATATCCTTCCTTAGTGCGACTTTAACCTATTTCATCAAATCCGACGTTGGTGGTAATTTTGGTAGTCGAAGGGCAAAGTCAAGGTATATATTGCCTCTCACTTGATTCACGAGTGTTGATAACAACCCTTTTGAGAAAAGAAATCATAAGTTCTTATGGAATAGTAACGTTAGAAATTTATATGCTTTAATCCTGAATCATTCGCCCAAGGTTTAAAGCTATGTAAGTTTAGTTTATTTTAGCCATCAGGGCTTTGGTTATCATCTTGCTCCGATGGAGATTTATTTAAATAACCTCAAACCTCTATTAAACTGTCGTCATGTGAGTTGATGAACACCTCTTCATTCTTGACTCCTCTAGGTAGTCTGCAGTGGCTAAAGATGCTGTGGACACCGTTGTTGATACTTCGGTATCTTTATAACAGGCCTTCCAACTGGCATATACCCAATTGAGACTTTAAAATTAAAACTTCAGAATTTACTGGAATGAAAGTTATTAAAAGCTTTAACAATAGCAATCAATATGAAATGACCCTTTCAGCAAAATTACATTTTAAAGAATAAAAACTGTATATAAATTTAGTCATATTAAAAAATTCTTTAGATTATCTGACTTTTTTTCAAATAGTTATTTTTTCGTACATAGTGAAAATTCATAGTTGTTAAAAAATCGTTTTCGTGTACGGATTGTAGTAATTGTTTACATGCACACTTCCTTAATTATTCAGCAACTAAGTGGTCATGGGCGCCAACAACTACAAACAAATCAAAAATTCATGTTCATTTTCTAAATGGCTTTATACGAACAAAAAAAAATCAATATTTTTCCATAAATATTTTAAATAAATACATTTGTATATTAGTATGTATACATACATATGTAAATGTATATAATCAAAAGTATATATGTTAATGAATACGAAAGAACTGTTTTTTAACAAATTTAACTAACTTTTTTTTTGTAAGTAAGTATGTATAACTAAGCAAATAAATATGTATATACTTACTTACACATGTAAAAGAATACAAATTATCAACATTTTGATTATATTTTCTATTAAAAAAATTTCTACATACATGTTTTATTTACCTTAAGTATAATTCGTCAAATTATTCCCATGAATTGTAATTACCAGCTGGTCTGGTCATTAGACGAATGATTTCAGGATAACTAAAACACCAGTGGGTGTTTGTATTTGAATGTGTGTGTGAAAGTTTGTATTGAAACACAACTCACACTACTTTGAATAATTATATTCAATCATATGTATTGCTATCAAAAATAAAATATACGGGAATGGATGGACTCCTTCCTTCACTTGGTGTTATTTAGTTGCGTTAATGTTCGAGTAAATGCTAATGTTTTAGACATTTCCCATACTTTGCTGAGAAACCATTAGACCGTATAGTTTGTCAGGTTGTAACCGTAAATCTATGAATATTAACTACTACTCTGCATGTATAATACGCATACGAAATTTGTTTTCCAACGATTTAACTACCCCCTGGTTAGTTTATTTATTAAAAACAACAAACACCAAGAAAAAACAATAAAACAAAAAGATCAAATCGATCATTATCATAATCGCATAGAAACGCGACATACTAGGTTCACATTTGACACCAAGGACACAATTATTATGCCTTTTTCTTATATTAGTCAATTATGCGTGGGTGAATGGAAAATGAATTTAAAATTTTATATGAAAACAAACAGATGATGTCAACTACTACCGCATCTGATTGAAATTCAAATCAGGTGATAAATTCTTCATGGATTAATAAGAAATTTAGAAAGATTGACTTGAACATTGTTTTTCTTTCAGTCTTCAGAAAATGTATCCATCATGTCGTCCGAGCTAGCATCCTTAAAACCCTGGAAAGAATAATTTATATTCATATATTTACTGAAATTGATAAATCCTTCCTCGGAAGCTTTAAATTCTCTAGTAAGAGTCAGTGTTAATCGAGAAAAAAAAAACGAATTTGTAACATACTCTGGAATATGCAAGATTTCCCAGTGTGTTTTTTTTTTTTCTTTTTCTAAATGTTGAGGTCTTATTACTATCGAATAAGCCAAACTAATAAGGAATAGTCCTAGATAGAAAATGATCAGATCTGCAGAGATCTTCACTGGATTTCTTGAAAAGTTTTTTAGATCTTCCACTCATCTCATAACCTTAGCTTTAAGAAAAACTTACGCTGTTTGTATTGCTTAACTGGTTACCAATGGAGCTGCTTGTCAAAAAACTTGCAAAGTTCACTGCTCCTGTGTGCTTCTCAGAGCAAATCCGAGGTTATCTGACTGGGCATACTTGATATTGACATGCTTAACATAAACATCATACCAAGCCAAAGACTTGTTCTTACTCACACTGTTGTAAATTTGGTATAAACAGAGTAAACCCTGAACATACCCGGACAAAGAAAGAATTTCAGTGATATCACTTGTATAAGCTACCTTACATCCATCACCATCAACTCAGATCACTTCTTATTCATCCGACACACTCACTCTAGCTATACGGATGATTGACGCCCGCATATCATTCATGTGCTTTAGTCTTTTAACCAACATTCTTTTCTAGAGAATTTGGGTTTAAACCGCAGCCACCACGTTAACCCCGAAGACATTCTCCAATAATCGGGTCAGGACAAAGTCCGTAACTCTGCCCAGTGGGCTTCCGGTTGCCGTGTTACCAGATTATGTGGTTCTCTGATTCCGCCGCATGTCAAATCATTCCAAGGAGATGCCAAGGATCATCACCGGTTTATAGTCGCGGGAGAATAGAGGTACTGAGCAGCTCTTTTCCCCAGGATTGCAATAACACCAAGATGGGGGAAGATTCATCAAGGTAACATGGCCCCAGGGGGAAAAATTGAATGGGTATACATGACTGAAGGTTCATTCACTGTGAATCACTAACACTTACAAAAAAATTAAGTAAACTAGTGCACAGACGGCCCGGTAGTGACCTAGGTGTATTTCTTCATTTAACACAACCTAACTACTAATCTAACTAAATATAATGGCGAGACATTCAATAATTTTCCTTATATGGATCAAGGGACACAGAGATAACAAAGTTGATTAACTGGAAAAAGTTGGATCCAACTAGTCAAAAACCTATATTCTGTATTTTTCTGATCCGAAGAAATACACCTAGACCACAATCTGACCTGTTGTACGTTCCTTTTCATGGAAAATGTTTGTAGGTAAAACAATGTGGTGATCACTGTTTGTGTTACAGATCGATGTTCAAAAACTCAGTACACTGGACGAATTCCTAAGAATTTTTCAATAGTATCGCTCTCAACACATTTGGATCTAATTTCGACGATTCAGCCCTCGTTGCGTCAAAAGCTTTTGCCTTCATCAGGTTAACTACCTCGAACCCCTTTTCTTGAAAGCAAGTTCATTTGCTCTTTCCCGAGTGACGTAGCACCCATATGATACAACAATATCGCTCTCAAGATATTTTATTCTAATTTCTACGAATAAGCCTTCGTTGCATCGAATGGTTTTGCGTTCTTCAGGTTAATTACTTCGAACTCCCTTCCCATTAAAGCAAGTTCATTGGCGTGACACTCAAATGATACAAAGTTTATATCTGACAGAGTAATCGGGTCAAGCATTTTTACAATCCCATAAGATCTTGGGTTTTACAATATAGAACCTGAGGCGCTTTGTGTCCCCCAGTTGCCATGTAGCAACGGATTTCTACGAGTATTTGTTATAATGACAATGACATTCCATCTGAGTGCAGTGTTTCAAAGTTATCGACATATTCTGTGTCTGGTAAGCAATAAGGCACCTCCAATGTTATATATATCAGTTATATATTTTTACTAGCCAGGGCCAAGAATTCAGAATACCTTTATTTAATTTACTCCCTTTTTCATTTCCCTACTTCTCCCACTTTTTTTTCTTCTTCTTACAGGAACTCACAAAAGGACTTTTTGAAATCAAGTGGGGCTTACCGCGCTTCGAAATATGGGGAAGACTAACCTAAGCTAAAGAAAACATCTTAAACAGAACGCTCTTCTGTCTGTTGACATCCTTCTAATTGCGAGTCGGTATATTCCGGTATTTCTACAAGTTTTATGTTACATCAACTTTTTTGGACACTGAACCAGGATATTTTTTTTTTAAATTACACATCACACTAACATGGTTTTCCATTGGTGTTATCTTTGGCTATTAATTGTTCTGGTAAGCTGCTCATCCTACGAACGTTACCGTGTAAAGACTATATATATGACGTAGGTAGTTAAATGTTATTGATATTAGAAGATTCGGAGCTACAAACTCAGACAAAAGGGCCTTGGTTTTATCTAACCATTTAGTTTTACATAGTCATTAAACCCAACTTCACCACAGTGGCACTACGTCAAATGTAGTTTTAAAACAATTTACAAAATTTTCAATAGCGCCACTTACATATGTACATTAGCATACGATTAAATACATATTTTCATACATACATAATAAACCTTCATATTTCTAAAAGTTTACTCCTTTGCCACTTAATTCCCTTTGTGTACTCGTGTTCCTTTATTCTTGCGGCAAATGAGTGACTTTGAAAATGTGGTAAAAAAATATACATAACACGTAACCTGCATGAATTTCCATATTGCGTGTAAAGACTTTATTGTGTAAAATATAAAATAGTTTATTATTTATCCTTATTTTATGAACTTTTTTTTGCTAATGTTGTACCAACTTGTGATTTATAAAATAATGGGGAAAAACTTTTAATTTGCTTCATATAGTAATGTATTAATAACCATAGGTAGACTTCAAACGACTGCTTGACGAGCTGTTTGGATAAAGGGCAATGAGTTCAAATAGTAAATAAAAAACGAAATAAATAAAAAATACAAAAACTTATTTAAAAAAATTGGAATGATTCGTATTAATTAATTTGTTATATATCAAACATTTTCCTATATTTTTCATATTATATGGACATTTAGGACAAAAGAAACAATGCCCTCTTTGAAGCATTTAAAAAATTAGGAAATCTTGGGCCATGAACACAATTTAAGGTCCCAAAGGGGGTTTAAAGGACAACATCCCACGAACGGCCTATCCAACTCATAATTTACCATTTACCATAATTTAGTATGAGTTTGTTTATACATATTAAGGCATTTTACGTCATAGAAATTGTTTATCATTTTAGTTCAATTGATTAATTTCACAATAGTTTATTATTTGCATGTGAATACAATAAAAACAAGTAAGAGTGTTATATTCGGCTATGCCGAATCTTATATACACACCATCAAACCTCGTTTGACTAGAATGAAACTTACTTACATATGTCGAATTTCATCTATATACTCGTATTTTTTAGGCCAGTTATAAGCGTTAAAGTAATTTTCTGAAGGGGACCTTATATAGGGGGTAGGGTCAATTATGGGTCGATCCTAATATAATTTGGTAGACAGAATTTGGTTCGTACTAAATTTATTTGTGTCGAATTTCATCGCTACACTCGTATTTTTAAGCCATTAATGAGCGTTGCAGTCATTTTCTAAAGGGGACCTTATATGGGGGGTAGGGTCAATCATGGACCGATCCTCATAAAATTTTTTAGATAGATTTTGACTCGTATGAAACTTACTTATGTCGAATTTCATCTATATACTAGTATTTTTAAGCCAGTAATGAGCGTTAAAGTCATTTTCTGAAGGGGGCCTTATATGGGGGGTAGGGTCAATTATGGACCGATCCTCATAAAATTTTGCATAATGATTTTGGATCATAAGAAACTTACTTATGTCGAATTTTATCGCTATATTCGTATTTTTAAACAAGTTATGGCTGTTAAAGCTGCTTTTCGAGGGGCCACTTGTATGGGGGCTATCAGAAAATGTGGACCGATATTGCCCATTTTCAATACCAAACAAACCTTACCTGTAAGAAATATTTATTTGAAATTTCAACCCTCTAGCTCTTTCCATTGGGACTCTATCGTGCTTTCAACAGACAGACGGACAGACGGACAGACGGACAGACATGGCTAGATCGACTTAGAATTTAATGAGGACCCAGAATATATATACTTTTTTGGGTCTATGACCAGTATTTCGATGTGTTACAAACGGAATGACAAAATCAATATACCCCCCATCTTTTTTGATGGTGGGTATAAAAATCGATTGCTTAATTTACACATACAAAATCATTAGTTGTTATGGTTACACATACTCGTTCATATCTCCAAATTTACAATGATTCACACTGAATTATTCAGTACAAGTTTAATGTTATATTCACAAAAATTAATTGTATCAACCAAGTTTTGCAAGAGCGATTTACGATGACATTAAAGTTATTATTATAATTTAATCGCGATACTAGTGTTTAAATGTCAATTTTCACTTTCCAGTAATTTTTTGAAGGGGACTTTGTATGGGGGCCGAGGCCCGATTATTACGAAAATCGGCTATATCTTTTAAACTTATATAAAACCAAGATTTGGAGATTTTTGTATAGATTCTACAACATTCAACACAATTATAAACTCAAAAGCCCTATTCTGGGGTACGGTTGTATGGGGGCTAGGCGAAATAGTGAACCTAATTCAATCATTTTCAATAGCGTTCGTACTTGGATCAAAATATGTATGGAGTATGTGCCAAATTTCATCAAATTATCTTGGTTTTATCACAAGGTTTACAGGCTTTTGAACTACCCTTAATGTCAATAGTGACAGTGTGTATTTCACCACGCGAAAGAACGATGCAAGCGATACTGGCTTTATTGGCCAAACTCTTAATCAACCATATGAACTCAAAGTTCTTCGAAGTCCTTGATGAGATTGGAAGGGTTGCTAAATTTGGGCTTAACACTATCAGGTTCCGGTACCCTAATCATGACAGGACCAAAGAAGCTGTTAGTGGTGCAGATATACAAATCTGCATCACTGTGCGGCAGCTTCAGCCGAATTATAGCAGTATTCCACAAGCGGCCTTGATAAATATTCTGTACCTATATACAAAATTTTGGAGCGAGTGTGGCGGCTAGGAATCTACTAAGACTCTACGAGTCCTAGTTAGTCAAACCTTCTGGCAACAATCATAGAAAAGAAGTAGTTCTACTTTATCAGGGCAATTCCCCTTGCGAAATTACTGATTATGATATTACGACTCTACGGTCATTCAGACTCCCTATCTTTCAGGCAGAGATCCTAGCGATTTGGAAAGCGACAGTACTGATACGAAATCATATCGATCCAAGGTTAGTTGTGAAAATTTAATTCGATAATCAAGCTGCTCTCAGAGCATTGGCATGTTTCACAGTATATTTACATCTGGTTGTAGATTGTAGAACTGCCCTTATGGACATTATGAGACTGTTAACCATTAGACTATTGGCTGTCGGGACACCGCAATGAGCATGTTAATGAGGTTGCGGACGTACTAGCTAGATTAGCTTCGAACCTTAATACAGGGTATGGATAGTAAATCCACCCATATGTCACTATTATAGGTTGATATTCTGCAAAATCTGCAAAATGTCAAAGGCCTTATATCCATCACTTAATGTGAGGTGTAATAAGATACTGGATAAAGCGTTATAAGGCATTGCTGAATTAAGGCCTTTGCTAGTAAGTGAGGCACGAATGTCGAGAGCTTAACGTGACCACCTGCCATGGCGGCCTTATTTCACGTGAACGATCTACGGAATGACAGGCAACTACCAAGTGTCAACCTGAAAATTCCCTAAATTATACTGGCGCCATACTACACGAAGAGTAAGAAATACTCAACGGGTTCAGGAATCCAGCATATGTTGCTTTGTCACATCACCCAGTGACATCTGTTGAGATGGTATCAGCATCGGAGAGAGAATCCAGATATATTTGGCATTTGGATATATCAGTCCTTAAACCAACATTCTCTCCCCGCAAATTTGGGTATAAACCACAGCCACTACGTGGATCGTGAAGGAATCTCAACCAATTGGCCGGTCAGACTAGGTCCTGTGGGCAACCGGCCACCCGTAGTGCCAGATTATATGGTACTCTGGTTAGACCCCATGTCAAATCATTCCAAGGAAAGGCCGAGGATACATTTGATCATCACCAGGTTATAGACTAGAGGTATTGGTAACACCTCTATACCCCGGGATACAATACACCAAGATGGAGTTTTTCATCAAGGAAATATGACCCGGGGGCGAAGTAAGTGAGGCAGTAATATACCGGACTATTGCAGACGGGGAATAGGTTCCATGATGAACTGTTGGACATTTCGGAACTTAACCCCCGCAATTAGTAATTTCTTCGACTGGGTTTTATAGGAAAACTATGATTGTAAATCTTCCAGGTGTTGAAACCCCTTGAGAATAGAACTGTTTCCATTCATCTCTCCTTTGTTCCTATTTTCTCCTTTTCTTGTCTTCTTCTAGTGTTTTTGTTCCTCTATCTTTGGATCTTCACTCTCTATGAAGGTAATCGCAATGGACCTTATGGTCTCCGAGTGGAGATGCACCCTTCTTAACTTAAACTTAATATAACGGAAAATAACGTCATCGTGGACGCTTTCATTAATAAACTCAGTTTTTGTCAATAATTTTTGCTGTTTATAGGTGGCGTTTTATAATGTCCATGAACATTATGACATACCAAAAAGTATCATAGTGTCCATCTACGTTATGACAACAGAAATGTAATGGAAAATTAGTTTAGAATTTAGTAAAGGGACTCTCTTATCCTGAAAAGAATTGCTTCTAAATTTGGTGCATGTTACATTTCGGATTCCTTTAAAAAAGTGTCGTGGATTGTGAGGCTTTGACCGGGCGTAAGGGTTTTATAGACTCCTTGAAATCCACGAACTTTACGTCATTTTGCTCATAAACATTGTGACACTTTTGAAATTGTCATAACTTCCTTGGATGCTAAGGCTAAATTAAGAGTGTCACAACGTCCATTGACATTATGACACGTCATCTTTTCTATACCTATGTGTGTATGTATAACACCAATAAAAGATCGGACAAAAGATATAGAAAAAGTGTTAACCTAAATATCTCATTAAATTTTGTTTCTATCGAATGTTAAACCCGAGGTTTGACTTTGGACGAAGCCAAAAATGACGTTATATCCAATGTTTCGCAGAATTATTTCAAAAGTTTATAAACCACTGTGCAACATACATTTACACAGTATATAAAAATTTACGAAAGTCTACATCAATGTATCTACATGTATATGTATGAATCTGCTCATACAATAAGTCAGGGGTAGAAAATATTCGAATTTGAGTAAAACATTTAATCGTGTCAGTTGTGTGTGTTTTGTTTATTATTTGCGTCTACACTTTAATCACATCAGGTAGCTACTTCGATACCATTTGATTGTAGTATTCTTACTATTTTATTTACTTTAGCCGAATATTCTCAATGGATGTGTTTTTTTCGATCCATGTGTCTGTGCTTCATGTTGTCAGCTTTAGTATCTTTAGTTCGTTATAGCATATGTTGAGATCATTAAGGTTAATGCCGCTCACTGCATACTCCTGCACCTTGCATTTGCGGCCAAAACATATGGAATTTTAATTTGTAGGTGTGTTTTTGTATTATTCGAGTCAGTTGTAAGTGTATGTCTCGATTGATCATTAATTTTGTTAAAATAATAGTAAATGTTAATGTAATAAACAAATAAATAAATATTGACTCGACCTAAAGGCAAATGATAAAATTATCAAGAAAGTGATCGAAAATATTTTTAATCAGTGGATTAGAAGAATACGTATGTTGGATTTTAAAGTAGTTTTGTTCATGGCATTTTTTAAGGCAGCCACGTCTGGAAATGTAATCATTACCTAGCGAAAATACATATAGACAAATATTTATTTTAAAAACAGATTAGTTATAGGTAAAATAATGTGTTTATTTGCAAGATTTAAAACATGAACTTTGCATTTAGTTCAAGTATTGAGGAAGAATTAGATTGTCATTGTCTTAAGCGGAATAGTATGTATATTCGAGGACTTGTGTTCTAAAATTACAGAACTATAATACTTTCAACTGGAACATATTGCATACGTCACAGATGTGATAAATAGTGCGTACCTGCGTTTTAATTAACTTAGTGTCACCTGCTATTGTTTTATTTGTTTTGTCACTTCATCTTCATATTGGCCCTACACTCACCTTAAAATATACCAATCAGCTCAGTAGAAATTATCTTAGCAGATAATGTAAACATTGTGTCGAAATTTTCTTTTGGTCCAAGGACGAAATCAGTCCATTATTTCACCTAGACCCCATACCACCGTATTCTTCGAATAGCTCATAGTTATGTTAAGTATTCTAATAACTATCTTTACAAAAATCGGCAAAACTTAGCTTTATATATATCTAAATGATACGGAAGATTTTCGTAATGATCGAACCCATGCAAAATCACCTCCGCAATTTTTGTAAAATTATAGAATTTTATATATTGATTGTCGCTTATACTATAAGTTATAGAAATGCATTCTTGAAAAATTTTGGGCGCTACGACCATGTTAACTGGTGGCCCCAGGACCCTAAAGGGAAAACCGATTTTAGCAAACATTTTAGCATTCAATTTAAGGGACATTATGAGACGGTTTACCATTAGACTGTTGAGTGTCGGGACACCGCAATGAGCATGTTAATGAGGTTGTGGATGAACTAGCTAGATTAGGTGCGAACCTTGATATAGATGACAGGGAAAGGATGGTAACACCACTCATCTGGTTGTGACAATTTAATTTTATAGTCAAGCTGCTCTCAGAGCATTGGCTTGTTTCACAGTATATTCGTATCTGGTTGTAGATTGTAGAACTGCCCTTAGGGACATTATGAGACAGTTTGCTATTAGACTGTTGGGTGTCGGGACACCGCAATGAGCATATTAATGAGGTTGTGGACGAACTAGCTAGATTAGGTTTGAACCTTGATATAAATGACAGGGAAAATATAGTAACACTACTCATCTATCACTATTGTAGGTTGATATTCGAGAGAATCCGAAATTCCGCAAAATATCAGAGGACTTATATCCAACACTCGCTGTGAGGGCTAATAAGTTACTTTAAGGACTGGATGAAAGCATTATATGGCATTGCTCAATTAGGGCCTTTGTCAGTAAGTGAGATAGTAAACCGGACTATTGCAGGTTATGCGAAGATGAAGAGGAACTAGAGATAATCGATATAATTTGCCACTAGAATACAGAATCTCACTTTAAAATGACTGGGGAATAGGTTTCATAATAAACTGTGTGATATTTCGGAACTCGGTCTACTAGGTTTTATAAAGTGATTAGTCATTTCTTGTACTGGGTTTTATAGGAAGACCAACATTGTAAATCTTCTGGGTGTTGAAACCCTTTGAGAATAAAACTGTTTCCATTCATCTTTACTTTGTACCTATTTTCTTTCTTTCTCAGTTTCTTCTAGTGTTTTTGTTTCTCTATCTTTGGATCTTCATTTTATATGCAGGGAATCACAATAGATGTTATGTATACTTGTGCCCCAAATATAAAATTCTATAATTTAAAAAAAATTGCGGATATTCATTGTCTTTTATACTATAAGTTAAAATTTAGAAGAAATCCATTTTAGCATTCAATTTATATTTTTGGATTTTAATATTTATGAAATTATCCTTCCGATATGATATAGAACACAGAAATCGGATAAAAATTTTAATAATTATTACAAATTCTTTCGAAAATATTCGAATAAAATTATCAAAACCTGATAATCCGGTTAACCGAAAATGAGTGTTTTAAAAAAACGGTTTGCGAAAAACCAAAATATCAAAAAAAACTGGTTAACCGATTAATAAACTTTAATTCCTTTACCTGTTTAAGCAGGCGCAACCACACTACTGAGATGGCTCTGCTATGTGCTAAGATTATTTAGAGTAAACTCCAAACACACCCAAACATGAAGAAAAATTACCGATAAAACAAAGATTAAACACCCGCCACTCAACCGCTCAAAAACCATCAGTCATACTTAAATATGCAGCAAAACTTGATGTTGGAGTTTTGTCATCCTCTTCACTCCACCGTTCTCATCCACTCTTCAATCTTCTAACTCCATCCATCTTCACAACACTTCCGTCTCTTCCGACACCACCGTCTACACCAGCCATCCATCTTTTCCATCAGATACATCATATTCAACAGTCAACACATCATTTTAATGCTCAATCTCTACATTATCAGCTCATTGACACTCTACCCAGTGGTTTGTACCGTTCCTTAGAACAACAAGAGAAAGTTATTCACCGTGAATCAAATTCATCCAACTGTCCCTTCTCACTGTACCCAGTGGTTTGTACCGCTCCTTAGAACGACAACAGAAAGCTATTCACCGTGAATCAAATCCACCCAATTGTACCTTCTCGCTCTACCCAGTGGTTTGTATCGTTCCTTAGAACGACAACAGAAAGCTATTTACCATGAATCAAATCCGTCCAACTGTCCCTTCTCACTCTACCCAGTGGTTTGTACCGCTCCTTAGAACGACAACAGAAAGCTATTCACCGTGAATCAAATCCACCCAACTGTCCTTTCTCACTCTACCCAGTGGTTTGTATCGTTCCTTAGAACGACAACAGAAAGCTATTTACCGTGAATCAAATCCGTCCAACTGTCCCTTCTCACTCTACCCAGTGGTTTGTACCGCTCCTTAGAACGACAACAGAAAGCTATTCACCGTGAATCAAATCCACCCAACTGTCCTTTCTCACTCTACCCAGTGATTTGTATCGTTCCTTAGAACGACAACAGAAAGCTATTTACCGTGAATCAAATCCGTCCAACTGTCCCTTCTCACTCTACCCAGTGGTTTGTACCGCTCCTTAGAACGACAACAGAAAGCTATTCACCGTAAATCAAATCAATCCAACTGTCCTTCCCGCGAATTTGTGTAAAGTCCACAGCTACTAAGTGGATCCCGAAGGAACCTCAACCAACTGACCAGCCAGGACAAAGTCCTGCGAGCAACTGGCTACCCGTAGCACCAGATTATCTCTGGTTCGATACCATGTCAAATCATTCCAATGAAAGGCCGTGGATAGAGGTATTGGTAGCACCTTTTAACATCAAGATGAAGATATCACCAACGTAACATGCTCTCGGGAAGAAGTCGTTCTTAAAAATGTCGAAATTAAAAAAATTGTTTTACTGACCTAGGAGCAGTAAGAACCTTATAACGAATCGTGTATAGCTTTACACGTTTTAGCAATTTAGCTCACGAAGACTTCGTGATTTCGACAGATTCTAAAATCTTTCACTATGGATCTGAATGGACGAAAGGAAATGTACGTCGGATGATAGAAAAAGGAGAATCTTTTAAATTGTATAGCTAATATTTTAAGTACTAGCAATTTTAGTAAGAATTTGTACATATTTTCAATAAAGGAACCGTAACTAAAAACCCATTTTAAAATGTAATTCTAATTCTTAATAAATTTCAATTCGTTTAATTAAACGTTTTAAACATGAATGTATGAATGTGTATGCCTGTATGTATGAACTAATGTTTGTAAAACGCTCGCACAGATATAAAAGGACACAATTATACAAAAAAAAAATACATTTCAAAATTATATCACGAAAATAAAATTACACAACAATAGATCCTAGACAAACATTACTGTCAGATTGATACATTTGACAATAAAAAACTAAAATAAAACTAGAATGAAAATAAAACAAAAGCAAAAAAAATAAAACGTTAAAACAGCCTAAAAAACTACATTAACAATAAAATATAAGTGACAGTATGGACTTTTTTAAGTTCTTTGTATGTTTCAACGTTATTTTTTTTATCTACAACAATCACATTTAACTAAATAAAAATAAGCTGAAAGCAAATGCGCGGGGAAATTGCGACTACAATTGGTAACAACAAAGTCATTAGTCGTAGTAGCAGTAATGGATGTAGCAATGGTGGTCGTTTTACAGTGGTCACTATAAGTTTATGTTCACATGAAATATCAAATTTATTGATAAATTTCATACATATGTAGATATACATATGTATATCGAGGGACCATATTCAATAGTCTCTATCTAAAATAATACAATATATTTTTACGACCATAATCTAAATCGTTATATAAAAAGAATTTAAAATTTTGGATTATTTGCAAAATTATTCACATATTGATATCAGTTAGAGCTTTTTTTGCTGGATATTTTGCCATCAAAATCTTATTTTCTTGAAAATTACCAATAGAGACTATTGAATATAGTATATACAATATGTATGTATATACAATAGATTGTAAAAATTTTCTTCAGAAATGACTTATCAGGATCGCTTTATTAGTAATATAAGGCTTTCTTCAGATAATCTTTTTTAGGAGCTTAAAGTTTACAGTTTTTCTGATACGTACCAGTCGTCTTAGATCGTCGCCGCACATCTTGCGGTTTCCAGGTCAAGGCAGCATGTGGATCGTTATAGGATTTTCACAGAATTTGTTCAATCCAAAAATATTTTATTTTCCTCATTTCGTTCGATATTGTTCTGTGAAGAATATTTCTGAGAATACGGTTCAAAAAGCTCTAAAGTTTTTCCCTCATTGCCATGACTATGAGCCCTAGAGAAGCACTGACTTCATGCATGTATTAAAAATTCAGAATTTAGTTGCAGTGCGGGCCTTCTGTATGCTTCTGTAGGACGTCCTCATTAACTTCTCCATAGATTAAAAGGTCACACCTAATTAACAAATATGCTAATTAGGCCTAGCTGAAATGTGGCAACTTTAGTCTTTTATACTAGAAAAAGATGTCAGATCAACCAAAAACTAGCGGAGTCGACATTTTAATATCCAGCTTTACACGAAGGGCAATGTTAGACCACCGAAAACCAGAAATTATGTATAGTGCAATGCACCTACAGAGGCTTCCGAACGTAAAGTGGTGTTGGCGTGCAAACGATCACCATCTCCTCATCACAGCTGGACATTTTAAGATCACAGCAATAAGAAAGGATTAAAGAAGTTCAATATATCCCGCCTACTGAGAGAGGATGTTTCTACAGGGAACATAAACTTTATAAAATCGGCAGGGTCTAGCAATATCCCTGTCGACTCTCACATCTAATGGAACTCCTTCAAAGAGATAATCATATTTTCTACTAATGAGAACATTGGTTTTAGCAGCACCAATCGAAAGCCATGGTTCACTGACGAAATATGGAACCTGATATTGTAAAGACAGTTCGCCAAAGAGGCGATTATTGCTACAAGGGAGCTATACTTTTGACTAATCGATCTTTTTGTATCCGGTAAGCCACTTAAAGATATTTAGTAGCTTTTATGCACACCTTCTCTCTGAAGGCTATTCTGGTGATGAATTGGGAATGAATTGCTGCTAACATAATGCACAGTGGTATAGGAAAAAAAAAGAGGGAAATAATTCGGTAACTTCTAAACGGTTAATCCGATTTTAATGAAATTTGGTATGCACAAAGAGGAGGTGTTGTCGAGTTTAGGTTTTGAATTTGGACCTTATAGGCCAACCAGGGGCCCGGCGGGGGGTCCTCAAATTAGGACACCTCGGCTATGTTAAATTTTTAAAACGATCCTATTTCTTCATTTGAGTTCCGATTTAAATTTTTTTAAATTTCGTATATAGAATCTCCTCATCGAGCACTATAAAAAATGTCGTCGTAGCAGTAAATTATCTCTTATAGTTTAGGAGATATTCGCATTTGAATATTAAAATTTTAAAATTTTTACCGTCCTTACTTTAGTTTTTTTGATAATAGCAGGTCCAAATATTTCCGATTTTCGCCATTTTTTTTTATTTGCTTAACAACAAGTTTATATACCAAGCAGTGAAAGAATTATGTAAAAATCATGACTGAGTCCAAAGTTATAGGCATTTAAATTTAAAAAATTAAAAAAAGGCGATTTTTTGTCATTTTTATGGGAAAAAAGTATCTTTTTCTTTTTAAGTTATCTAAAAAGTTTCTAAGAAGATGTATATAGAATTTATACTTTTTGGAAAGCTGACTTTACATAAAATACGATAAATGAAACAAAACCTAAAAATTTTTGATACCGAGGGGACCAGGTCCATCCAAAAAAACCCTATTTTTTATGGAAAATTAAATTTTGAGCAAAAATTCTCAAATCGCATAGTCGATATCAAATTATAGTGACCTGTTTTATATGACCCAATAAGTTCTTAATCATTTTGTAACGGGTTTCGATAACCCCGCCCCTGGTATGGATATAATAGGCAAAAAACCAAAAAATCCCATTTTTGGGATCTTTTAAAACTTAGAAAATTAGAAATTTTTATTTAATTTTGGATTTTGAGTAAAAAAATCTACCTAACTGTAAAATTTCATCAAAAAATATTCATAAATAAAATTTTTATTGCAATTTGAAAAATTTGTATCTTCGCAAAAACTGAATAAAAAACATTTTTTAATTTTTTTTAAAAAAAGTATTCCGCGAATTTTTTAATTTTCAAAAATTTAATTTTCAAAAATTAAAAAATATACAGTTTTGAAAAATAGACAAAATTACCTTTCCATTGATATATAACATGCCTACCTAATGTTTTTTAAGTGACAAATTAATTAGGGAAAACTCAACATCTTTTAGAAAATTTGCCTAGCACTATTATTTTCATCCATAAGGTTAACTCTTAAATTTGTTACATATATGGATGAAAATAATAGTGCTAGGTAAATTTTCTAAAAGATGTTGAGTTTTCCCTAATTAATTTGTCACTTAAAAAACATTAGGTAGGCATGTTATATATCAATGGAAAGGTAATTTTGTCTATTTTTCAAAACTGTATATAATTTTTGAAAATTAAAAAATTCGCGGAATACTTTTTTTAAAAAAAATTAAAAAATGTTTTTTATTCAGTTTTTGCGAAGATACAAATTTTTCAAATTGCAATAAAAATTTTATTTATGAATATTTTTTGATGAAATTTTAAAGTTAGGTAGATTTTTTTACTCAAAATCCAAAATTAAATAAAAATTTCGAATTTTCTTATTAGAAATCCCGGAATTCCCAAAAAAGTTTTAAAAAATCCCAAAAATGGGATTTTTTGGTTTTTTGCCTATTATATCCATACCAGGGGCGGGGTTATCGAAACCCGTTACAAAATGATTAAGAACTTATTGGGTCATATAAAACAGGTCACTATAATTTGATATCGACTATGCGATTTGAGAATTTTTGCTCAAAATTTAATTTTCCATAAAAAATAGGGTTTTTTTGGATGGACCTGGTCCCCTCGGTATCAAAAATTTTTAGGTTTTGTTTCATTTATCGTATTTTATGTAAAGTCAGCTTTCCAAAAAGTATAAATTCTATATACATCTTCTTAGAAACTTTTTAGATAACTTAAAAAGAAAAAGATACTTTTTTCCCAAAAAAATGACAAAAAATCGCCTTTTTTTAATTTTTTAAATTTAAATGCCTATAACTTTGGACTCAGTCATGATTTTTACATAATTCTTTCACTGCTTGGTATATAAACTTGTTGTTAAGCAAATAAAAAAAAATGGCGAAAATCGGAAATATTTGGACCTGCTATTATCAAAAAAACTAAAGTAAGGACGGTAAAAATTTTAAAATTTTAATATTCAAATGCGAATATCTCCTAAACTATAAGAGATAATTTACTGCTACGACGACATTTTTTATAGTGCTCGATGAGGAGATTCTATATACGAAATTTTTTTTAAATCGGAACTCAAATGAAGAAATAGGATCGTTTTAAAAATTTAACATAGCCGAGGTGTCCTAATTTGAGGACCCCCCGCCGGGCCCCTGGTTGGCCTATAAGGTCCAAATTCAAAACCTAAACTCGACAACACCTCCTCTTTGTGCATACCAAATTTCATTAAAATCGGATTAACCGTTTAGAAGTTACCGAATTATTTCCCTCTTTTTTTTTTCCTATACCACTGTGCATAGGCTATCCATCAACGAGAGCATCGCTTACCCCGCATTATTCCACAAGAAGGAAGCGGGCTTTCGACCCAATAAAGCGTATGTGGACCATTTCGTATAATAGTGTAGTAAAGTGTTGAGCCCGATCTCCTTTGTACTTAATATTTATTGATTTTCTGAATGCATTCCATAATCGATGCTACAACAAAGCTTCGTATTAATGTTGACAAAACGAAAACTATGCGAATTAATACATATGTAAACGACACTCCTCTGGGAAATATACAATCCTTCATTTACTTTGGAATGTCCTTTGAACAACAGGGTGTAGCTAGCTCAGAGGAGATTGAAAGCAGAATCAGAAAGCCACAGTAAACTTTTGGTTAACATAAAAACATATGGAATTCGTCTTCAATCTCACTTCGAACTAAAATACGTATTCTATATGTACGTGAAACATGGAACGCTCCGCAACTTCTTCAACGTTTACAAACTTTACTAAACGTGGTCTTTGACTTTTGTTGAAAATTGACTAGCTAAATACTGGAGCTGGATAGGTCATACACTATAAAAGATAATCCATTGACTGGAATCCACAAGCCAGTCGTAGACGTGGAAAAGGCAGTTTGAAAGGGTTATTAAAAAAGCGGAATTAACTGGAGTGCAATTAAGAGCATGTCATTATATAGATTTAAGATTTTTGATAGAATGAAAATCGAAATATCATACATATTTCGATGTTAATATCAAGACACACCACATTATATTAATTTCTTATGGGATCCGTAAAACAAAAAATGCCTCATGATCTATATTCTATACGGTATTATTTACAATTATTTTCTTATAATAAGTCCTTTGTGCACATTATCGTTTTCTCCACACGGTACTTGTTTTAATAATAGTAGTAGTAATGTTTGGAATTCCTTACAAATACAATCAAACCAAACTACTATCAATGTTCTGTTTTTCAGGGCTTGGTGTAACGGCAAAAATAACTCAAACACACACACTAAAATACTTTTGGTTATGGACAAGTACATTTGTTCGTGTAAATGAAGATAAAAATAAGAATTTGGTAGAACAAGTTGGTTATGAATTTGGCAGGCAGTTGGTAGTAGAAACTGAAATGTGAACAAAAAAACAGCTAACAAACTCATGTTGATTGTTAACACAAAAGTTAAAGACAACAAACAACAACAGCAGCAGCATAGAAAAAGAAACAAAAACAGCCGCATGCCACAGTTCATTTCAGCTGAGCTCAGCTCAGCTGGTGTAATTTTACTTTTGTTCTACCTGTTTTTTATTAGTTTCTACATTAATTTAGCTCGAGTCATCGGTGTTGTTGCCTGCCGCTGGTTTTGTGAGTGCGGAATTTGATGGTAGTTCCTTATTCTTACATAAAGTTCTGGTGCTTGGCTCTATCGCATGTCATTACTAACACTGCTAAACAACAACACTCATTTACCTGCAGGTGTGTGTGTGTAAGTGTACTTATCATTGTCATACCAACCAGGTTAATAGGAATATACAACAAAACCTACCCCTATCGAAACGGCAGTACCGCACCGAATATCGTGTTAAGACGTAAGGTGCCAGCGACAGGTTCTCTATTAGGGAGTTTTTTCTTCATTTCCATGTTGTTGTTTTTGTAGAATGTTTTTTATTATTATTTTTCATATCGTTTCAATATTAGTTAGTAGCTTAAGTTTTGTGGTAACAAATAAAATTCAAGTTAGTCATTCGTCGTCAAGGATACTGTGCGTTACAAATTTAACAGAGCTCGCGAGTCCTTTACTAGTTACCGTAGTTACCAAAGCCAAACGAAAAAACCATAACTTTAATTTTCAAAACTTCTAAAGAACTGCTATTAAATAACAATTTCGAAACACTCTACTCCAGTAGTTGGGTTCATCCAACAACAATAACAACAACACAGCAAGCATATTTATTTAATACTTACATATATCAAACTATATGCACACGATTCCGAGAATTATTTACATATGAATATTTGTATATGTCCTGAAATAGCAAAAGGACCTTGCCAAGTGAATTACAACAAACCATCCAGTCGTTATAGAACAACCAGCACCAGCAGGCAAACTCGATTCAAATCGTATAAAGTGTTTTTGTAGTTGGTGCATTTTGCTAAACAGAGATAGACTCTACTAAATCGAGCGAACGACAAAATAACTTACAAAAAAAAAATTATATCAAAAAGAACAAAAAATTTCTCAGCGGAAACCAGTAACGCCTAGCATCTAGCCAGTTTTTTCCGGCTAGTGCTGAAATCGTAACAGAAATTCAAATTTGAAAAATAGTCAAGGGTGAAAGCTCAAAGGATTAACATGCTTTCTAGCCACAATTCTGCATTGAAATTGAAAGAAAGCAGTGCTAAATCTAAAACTAAATAGTGATTGATAATTTGATGACATCTAATAAAATATTCAGATATACAAATGTATTGAACAAGTGTCAAATTAAAGTCTTTTTTTTCTATTTTTATTTATTTAAAATTTTGATTTAACGTTCATTTAAAGAGTTGTATTTTCAATATTTTTTAATTTAAATTTTAAACAAGTGTCAATCAACAAGAAGAAATTAATATTATTTTAAACATTGCTGTTCTATTCGACGTATCAACTGCTAGAAAAATGTAAGTTTTATAATATTTTTTAAATTGTATATATTGTATAAGTTTAATAAATTATTAATTTAACATAATTGATGAACGATTAATGCCTGTGTTGACTCTTGGCACTGGGAGAATTCACAGTTGTTTTAAATATTAATTCTGTGGTTCTTTGGGTGTCAAATTTTAATGCCGGCTTGAATACAACTCTTATCATCTAATAACGAATTATATAAAATATTCAAAATCATATTGAAAAGTTTAAAAAAACTATTTTTAAGGATTAAGAAAAGAAACTAAGTTTTTCTAGGAAAATTCTTTAAATTCTTTTCAATATTAAAATATTCTGAACAATCATTCCCCTGGGGTTTGTTCTCTTTTACATGCTATAGGCATAGAAGAGGGAACAAACTCCCAGGGAGTATATTATTCAGAATAGGCCTGATTATATATATAAATTCGTTTTGATAACACATAAATGCAAAAGTAAGTGACTTTCCATATTCACATTGATCAAATATTCGGCGAAAAAAGTGTAACATTTATATATATTTTTAATTGAAATCGTATAAAGATCAAATAATGTTGTAGGCCCTGGAAAACTTGTATAATTTGTTCTTAATTTACTAGTTCTAGAACGGATGTAAAACAGAACCATTTCAGATATCACCATTTCTTCGGGAATCTGCTTTTCAGAACATTATAGTCTTAAGCTATCAACTAAAAGAAAAAATTTCGGATTTTTTATAGTAATAACAAAATTTAAACAAATTCAGGCCAATAGTGAACAATTATTCCCAGGGAATTTGTTCGATTTTACATGTTTTAGGCATAGAAGAGGAAACAATCTTCCGGGTGTTTATTATTTAGAATAGGCCTGAAAAAACATTATAAATCCGTTATCATAACACATAAATACAATAGCGAGTGTCTTTCGATATTCACATTGATCAAATATTCGGCGAAAAAGTGTAACATTTATATATATTTTTAATTGAAATCGTATAAAAATCAAATAATGTTGTAGGCCCTGAAAAACTTTTCTATTTTGTTCTAAATTTACTAGTTTTAGAACGGATGTAGAACAGAACCATTTCAGATATCACCATTTCTTCGGGAATCCACTTTTCAGAACATTATATCGATTCCAAAGTACTTCTAAATAGTTTTCGAAGAAACCTGTTCTCTAGTATGAGTTATACGTATATTAGCACAACACTAGCTCAATGGAGAGCATAATAGTTTCGGAACAATTACTTGGAACCGTTGAAATATACATATTTAAAAATATTATATAAATTTCGAATAAAAAAACCGATGAAATTATTGATATAAGTATAAAGAATTGAACAACGGATGTACCGGATAATTAAGCCAATGTTTAATTAAACTGTTTCTAAAAATAGGTTCCAATATTAACAATTTCAAACAAAAAAAAAACGCTGAAGTAAAAAAGATTACTTACCATAAGTGATCTAAAACTTTGCCCGAACTAATTTCAATGGTAAAATATTAGAATGAAAATCATAGATTAAAGGAATGGTTTCAGAAACCTTCCATATAACGAATGTGATCTTCATAACACTTCCACATGACAAGTTTATAGTCATGCATTCTAGAACTAATTATATTATATATGTATATATATTATTCCTGGAGCCTATTAAGAACTTAATATTATTTTAATATTTGAAAATCTTAAAGTTCTTAAAATATTTAATAAATCGGAAGGAACATACAATCAATTATTGTTTATCAAGGATTACATTTATGTATTACAAAATTTGTATCAAAATTGTGAAACGTTAACACTTGATCTTTAAAATATTTGTTCCCTTCTTATATAGATTTATGAAAAATTTCAATACTTATTTTAAAATTATTACTCTTGTAATTATTAGCTTTACTTTAAGACCCAAGTTCTGATTACCTTCAAAAAATTCTGAATTCGAAACGAACCAATCAGAATAGAATGTGAATGTGGTTGTAGTGGTAAAATGGTTACAAATTTAAATTCACTACGTCTTTTATAATACCAACCTCTTCCCCTGATAAAAACTTATGTATTGCCCAATTTACAGCCCGTAACATTCTGAAGTTCATGTAGAAATCTAGCTCTTAGTTATTTAAATATTAGATACTCTGAAACTAATCCATGCCTAATATATACGAACATTTTCGTACATTGTACAAAATGCTTCGTAGTTTCGAAATTGTTTCGTAATATATACGAAATTGTAAGAAATACTTTAATATAATGCAAAATAATTTTAGAAAAAAAAATCGTTAATTTTACGAAATGTTTTTTTTAAATGTAAATATAGTTTAAAAATAGTGAAATTTACGAAATATTTATTTATTTACACAAAAAGTGTTGTTCATTTTAAAATAGTTAACAAATCGATTTTTTTTAAATATGTAATTCGTGAATTATATTAAACTTTTTCTTAAATTAAAAAAAAAAAAATATTGTAGTTTTATTAAATTTTTATGTAATTAATATTATTATGTTTAATTTCGTTGAAATTAAAAAAAAAAAACATGGTAATAAAATGAATTTATTTCGTAAAATTATGAAATTTTCGTGTATATTACGAAATAATTTTGTTACTTTCGTTAACTAGCACATGCCTTAACGAAATTATTTTTGTAAAATAAAACAAAATTTCTTAATATATACGAAAAAAAATATATTACAAAAAGTTTTCATAAAATTAGAAAACGGTCTTTCGTATTATGCACGAAATGTTCATAAATATTATGAAAACAAGTAGTTATGCTTTTTTTCATTCGCAAAGTTAAGTGAGGTTTATTTTCAGTGTACTATAAGCCCGTGTGCTATTATCCGATTTACCTAGACTAACTAAATAAATTAGGATTTTCTAGAAATTCTCAAAATTCAAATGTCAGGTGTAACGATACTACTTATAATCCTGTATAAAATCCTCTATACCCTTTGCAATAGGTATTTTACAAATAAGTTTAGATTTGTATGTTTTTCGGAAAAAATTATATAATTACAAAACCAATTTCAAAATCTTTACATTTTGAAATGAAATCACACTTATCAAATATTTGAAGAAAAGACGTAACCACTACTTTGTAACGGGTTTTTGATCTTAAGTGATTTTTGTAATTGCCAATAATGTCGACACAAATAATAACGAGCTTCCAAAGTAATAAATTCAAAATGTGGATTTATTTAATTGTCACGACATTTACGTCAAATATTTGATAGCTGTGAACGTACCTTTAGACCTTAAGTAATAATTTAAAAATTAAAAATTCTCTAAATAACTGTCACTTTAATATAAATACCTTTAATATTAGATGTTTATGGAAAAAAACATTAATCATTTGAAGACATGCAAACAATTAATTAATTGCATTGATTGACAATTGAAATAAAATTGACATTGAAAAGTGTTAATAAAAATTTAATGGTTTATATGGATACAACTAACAAGGAGTACTATACAACAAATGTGTACTTTTACATACATACATAACTTACACAAAGTATTTACATAGCGTCAACTAAAATGTAAAAGACCTTAACTTAGACAGTTTACTAAAATCACTAAAAAACTAAAAATTCATAGAATGAAATTTTTTCTTTTAAAATTATAAGGAAAACTCGATTTTAAATTATTTCCTAGTTAGGTCAGTTTACATTTTAAGTAACGTTATTTACACTTATACGTATTTAGATAATTGTTTGTATTAGTTCCTTACAATAAGGTCAATAAACTAAATCTCATTATTTATTTAATTATTTTATTGACTTTACAAATGGAATTTAATTTTCTTAAAACAATTTTCATTTAAATATTTAATAAATAGTTTCGTAGTATTCTTTAATTAAGAGCAGTATATCCTTTCTTTTATTTACATAACATTATTAATTTTTATTTAATTTGTTTATTAAAGGATATCGATTCAAGACAGACAATTTTTTACATGCCACGTTTTTTTATTTTTTGTATATAAAATTTTCATTTTGAAACTCATGAAGATTAGGGGTCGTATTATAACTCCTGTTTTAATATCGAATAATTTAAACTTAAACACTTTTGACAAAAATTCTTATTGATAATTGAATTTTACTACTACGTTACTACTTTTTTCGTAATATTTACGAAAATTTCATACATATTACGAAATGTTATTTAATCAAACTTTTTTATAATTTTACAAACCTACGAAAACCATTTGTAATATATTTTTTCGTATATATTAAGACATTTTGTTTTATTTTACAAAAATAATTTCGTTAAGGCATGTGACATTAAACAAAAGTAAAAGACTGTTTTCGTAATATACGGAAATAACAAAATTTTACGAAAAAACTACGAAGCATTTCGTACAATGTACTATATTTTTCGTATATATTATGAATGGATTATTTTCACTTGCACCTTTTTAAAACCTAATCAAATTATAAACAATTTAAGAAACATCAAAATTAATTAGTTTAATACTTTTAATAATTAAGCATTTTATGCAAAAGGGGGGGGGGGGTAAACATTTTACTCAAATTTAATGATCTTGACTATATAAAATTTCGTAAGAAACCTCTTTCTTGAACCTTTAAAACGCCATTTTCAATTACAATTTTCACAAACAAAACTGTTTATATATGAAAATGCAAAATAACGCTTAGAACTGTAACAATTTCAAAATGTATACGAACTCACCTATGTACATATTTATATCTTGATTCAAAATTGAATACTAGCGCTGTAACTAATATTTGTATATTAAATGATTATTCATAGAAAAAAAAATCATAAATGACACGCAAACTACTCATTACAATTAACTTTAGAAAAACATACACACACCCCCACATGTTCAATTCTTATATGTACATATAAAAGGATATACAGCCGAATAAGATTATAACGAAATCGGCTCATGACGAAAAAAAAAGAATATTCAAAATTGTTTAATTTTGAATTCAATTCAGCTAGGATCAAAAGGAATTATTCTGAAACGAGTTTTTTTAATGAATTATTTTTATTTGAATTTTTCACTCATGGTACTAGTTCTTTTTTCGCGATTTTTCGTTCTATGGAATTATTCTGAAACGAGTTTTTTCATGAATTACTTTTTATTCGAATTTTTCAATCATGGAACTAGTTCTTTTTTCGCGATTATCATTTGAAATTCTTAAGATGGAGACCAATTTTGAGAAACAGCTAATGTTTTATAATTGGTTAAATTAAATTACGAAAACTTACTATTTTGTCTATTTGTTTTGTTGAAAGATTTCATCTAAAGGAGATATGTACGTATGTAACTTCTGAACGATATTTTTTAATAAATAATACTCTCAGTATATTCGTTATTCGATTTGTTATATTAATATGAAAGTTTACATGAGTTTTTTTAATTCGATTAATTGGACCAGTGTAGTACTAATATCTAATTAAATGAAAAGTTCTTAAGGGCCCTTCAGACGATCACACTATACGTACGACAAGTCTAATGAAAAAGTAAACTGAAATTCCATCCGTATGACAAAAAAAGAATAAAAGTCGTATGATTTATATTTTTTGTGTTTACACGATTGCTATAAAACAATAACAAAGTAAGATCGAAACAGCTGTTTCATTTTTTTTGTATGTGTTTACATAAAAATACATCCCTGATCTAATGCGACTTGCTTGTTTTTTTAAACATTTCAAAAAATGAAGAAAGCCATACGACTGTCAAATTTCCCATCCGTATTTTCTCTCAATGTGTGATGATTTCATTACATATTGCGTTTAGATGACCCTATCCGTTCTCTTTTACACAAAATTTTGACAGATCATATTACTTGTGTGCTCGTGTGAAGGAGGCTTTAGTAGTGCTTTATAATCACAACAATGGTCCAACAGAACGGATTGCAGAAGTAATTACAATACCAATAGTTCCAAGATTACTCTTCAAGAATTTAAAGTGGTTCTGTTTGCATCTGTTCTAGGACAAATTTAGAACGAATTAAGGAAGAAAGAATAAGAGTTAATGTTGCCCTAGTTCAAGAAAACTTAATTTCAAAGTATTTAAACGGATGATTAGATTTCTCAAAAGAAAATAGAACGAATATTTTTGTTAAAAATTTAATTTTATGTTTTCCTATAAATGTTTTTCCTATATACAGATTCAATTAAATTAAAATTTTCCGAGTTGACCTACATTTTTATGTTCTTATGTGATTATTAGATTCTAAGACGATCGAGCTAAGTCCGTCCATCTGTCCCTTTGAAACAAATTTATTGGTTAATTTGGTGTTATCAGTCCACATTTGATCCTAGACCTCATTTACCTTACCTTACTTTTTGACATTTATATTCAATATACTTTTGCTGCTTTAAAAACGCTCGATTAAAAAGTCCATAGGTTATAAAAATACAACCCAGCAGTTCGGTCAGACAATTCCGAACTAGCTATTTAAACTACCACTTAGGGTTAGGGGTAACCCACCAAATGCCCAGGTAATTAGCTATTTTAACATGTGCTTGTCCTACGAGGAAGTCAAACGTCACCCCATAGATTACGAAGAGCCAGGCAAAAAGCTTATGCTTGTTATTTAAGTGTCCAGTCTCTCGCTTACAAAGGGGATACTAAAGTGACGATTAGTTTCATCCTCGTTTGCAAAGCGTACATCCGTGACGAAAGACTAATTAGAGACAACCAGGTGGTTAGACGTTAGTAGAAATCAATGTCTTTTTTCGGATGCATTGACTCTTTGTCGGACAACTGGGAATTCACAATCGTCGATATACTCAAAATAAAAAAATGTGAGCAATAAAATACTCCACTGAAACAATTTTAAATCCCAAAATACTTACAAATACAGGATTTATGGTAATGATAGTCCTAAGGAACATTTTCATCCATTACAATTTTACATATTTACAGCCTAGCAAAATATATTCTAGAAAAAACCGGAGCATAATTATTACCAACAATAGTTGTAGAAAATTTACTAGTTTAACTTCCGGTATACTAGTAATATTTGGATTTCTTAATGCAGCAACGAGTAGAATACAAAATTTACATTCCCTAGAAACAATATAGTAAAAGGTTTGAATATTGCACAGCAAACATTTTCACCCTCTATACTACAAACTCCTTTTCAGAATCGAGCACCTTCCCCGCCCCTTTAAGTATTGTCAAAATATTGTTAGAATTTCATGTGCAGAGGGTAATTTATTTTATCGTTCGTTGAAATCTAAATTGATCGTTAGTTAAAAAAAAAACTAAATGGAAACAAAAAATAGTCCGACTTTATGGCGGCTTTTTATTACAGGTCAAATACCAAAAAGAAAAAACATACCTTCTAACAATAATGGAGGTGGCTTTTATTTAAAAAAAAACTTTATAATTTAGTTCTGCGAAAATGTAAAAATTTTTTAACAACTATTTGAAATAACTTTAAAACATGAAGAACTAGAAAATGGATTTTTTTCCCTTTAAATTATATGATTGCATGTTGTTCTTTAGGAAAATGTTATATTTGCATGATTTACAAAAAATAATAAAAAATACATATGTATTAGCCGCTGCAAATTTACATATCCTTACACACATACAAACCTCTTATGTATTTATTAAAACATTTTTATAATTTAAAATATTTTAAATTGTTTTTATTTGAAAACATTTATTTATTTATTTTCTTTTCATTTTTTTTTTATTTTAGTTCATAATTTGTATAATTTTATTGAGACCATGGCACCCCAACAAAATTCTACCCTAATCGATGGTAATCTTGAAGTCTGTCCCTCATTGTTGAATATACCGGGCGAAATTAATCGTTATAGTCCCATACTGCCGCCTAAAAATAAAGAAAATCTTGATAAAAACAATAATAACAATTACAATAACATTAAGAACAATAATAATAATAATAATAACAACATTATTAATAATTATCATGAACATCAAGATGTTAACTATATTCCCAAGTGGGAGCCAACGGAAAGGGAACTACGTAACTACTATAAATACAAACATCATCGTAGCGGAAGTAATCGTAGTGGCCACAGTCGTCGAAGTCGTTCAATTTCTTTATACGGCGTCAATAGTACATTGGTGAGTGGCGGTGATGTCTGTGTTGCAAAAAAGAGAAATAGTATAATTAGCAAAATAATTTAACACGTTGATGCTCACACAAAAATGATAAAGTAGCTCAGATGAATATTTAAATTTTGAGTACTTCGTTAAATTTCATGAGTTCTGCCCGAATATAAACTCTAATCCTAAATGTTATTGATATAATGAAACTATATTATTTTAATGTTAAAATAATGTTGAAGGATTTAAGAAAAGTTTCTTATACTCCGATTTGTAGTGAAATCAATAGCTAAAAAATAACACTATATGTCGGCTTATCTGCTTGCATCTTTAGACGTTGTATACGTCAACGTGTTAAATTACTTTAAGAACTTTAAAACCCTTTATCTTAACCATTATCTATTTATGAACATTTATGAACATTTTGATTAGAAATGTTACATAATTTTTATTAGTTCGGGATTTTTATTAAAATTATCCAAATAATACGAATTTATTGCCAAATTTTTGGAAAAGTTTAGAAATTTTTTTATTTAAAGAATTAAGACTTAAAGTAAACACTGTAAGTTAGACCTTCTTATAGCCTAAGAATAGAAAAATTCCAACCCCATTGATCCAGTTAACACTTTTGATGCTCTGAGAATCGAAAAATTTCAATTATTGCCGGATTTCGATAAATAAGCACTCTTAAGAATCAGTAAGTTTCTTTGCTCCGATTCGTGATGAATCAGCTCATTCATTTTTGACTTACGACTTCCTATGTAAGCACTTAGTTTGACTATAAGGTTGTCGCTCGATTTTTGTATTACGACTACGAATGAACTGATTCGTTACGAAACGAAACGTAGAAACTAACTGAGCCTTTATACATTGATAAAGTTTTCTCTATTTATCTCAAACATTATTTTTTCATAAATTTAACACTCAAATTTTTGGGGGAACGGGACCTGCTTTTGATTTCTCCAACACAGTTTCAGTAGCAACAGTGTTGGAGAAGTTGGTTTTATTAAGGGCCAATATTTAGGTGAACGATTAGGCATTAAATTAAAATTAATCCTCGAAAGTTGTTTTTGAGTACTCAGTTAATTTTGTTTGCTGTGTAAACAGCTGATGCAAAAAAAATTAATACAATTTTTATAAAAATAAACAATAAAATGTTTGATTTATTAGTATATATAATGGAGACTTCAAAATACATTTTTTTGTTTTAAATTTAAGTCTTCATTAATTTTTTTTATAAAACATGGATTGTTTTGATAGCAAACAGTGACGTTTTCTGTTGTTTTGTATGGCAACACTGCGAAGTTTAATCTTGTACTCAAAAACATCAAAGGAGATTAACATCAGACTAAATTTATTTTTAGATTAACTAATCTGATTATTAATTGGTATTTTGATTGCCAACTCAAAACCCGCTCTAAAAGTTGTAAAATCAGTTGCCTTCTTCAAATGAATGAAAATATATGAAATAATCAAGACATGTATGTAGAGGGGTAAAGAGGAAACGTTTAAGGTGTCAAGAGGAATCTATTCCGAATTATTGAGATATCTCACTACTACAGGATGAATCTAAACCACATATACACTACGATACATCTGAAAAGTGGTAGAGTCTCCTCAAAACGGAGTCCTTAAGACTGCACTTCACAGTTTGGGCGTTGTAAACTACCAACCAACCCATTCCTCTGAAGTAAAGCTTTTTAATTCCAAGGAGAATTCATTCATTATATTAATTCCTTGGAATCTTTTCCTCGAATTCTTTCAAATTTATTGTTTTTAGGAAAAAATAATCCCACTGACCAAGGAAAAAAAATTATCCTAATTAACATGTTTTAATAAAAAAACAAAAAAGATCTAATTAAAAAAACACTTTATCGATTTCTAAATAAAAATGTAATTATATTTATCAAATAAATTGTTTACTATTTCAGGAGCAAGGTCATAAAGAAATAACAATATGGCTTAGCGATGAACCCCGTTATGTATCTGGTGTCACCAATAAAACTACATGCAATGACATAATCAAGGCTTTGATTGATGATGAAATCAGTAATGGCAATTATGAATACTGTCAACGATTTAAAGGTAAGAGTAGGAAAAACATAGCAAAATCTCAACAGTCATTTTAGTTATTTAAACAAAAATATATACAAACTTAATATTCATACATACAAAGAAACCCGAAAAATACCATATTTAGTTTGTATGTAAAGATATTATACATAGTTATTAAGGCGATAATAAATTTACAATGTTTAATTTTGTTTTATTTTTTACTTTTTTCGTTTACTTTTTTATATTATGATGATTGTACTTCCGTTTCTTACCACCACCTATAACAATGGCGCCATTTTGCTTTAACTTTTCCTCCAAAAAAAATAATAATAAATGAAAAAAAACGCGCACATATCCACTTTCTATAATAAAAGATGGAACAGCATCGCGTGACTACAGCGATTACGTTATAACGGAATGTTGGCGAGGTATAGAACGCAGCTACGATGGTAACATGGCAATTTTACCGGTTTGGAAAGCTTGGAGTCGTGTACACAATGAGGTAATGTTTTAATAAAATAAATACTCACATATATTCTCTCACACATACATACACACATATTTATTTTACCAACATGTTAAGTCAACATGATTTTTTTCTGTTTGCCGTGATTGCATAATTAAAATAATGAGGAATTTAAAAATTTTTCTCTATGTAACTAGTAGATTTTAATATAAAATATAGGACCCAGAATTAAGGATTTTTTAAAAAAAATTTGGAAATGTTTTTCAAAGATTTCTAATAAGATTTAAGATATTTCAAAATATATTTCCAAATTTCTTAACTTCATTAGGTTGGTTTAGATTATGAAGGCAGTTAGCCAAAAATAAGACCGACTTTTGTCCATTATTGGATCCGTTGTGATAACCGGAACGGATCATACACTGATTCACTATTAAGATTGGTGAGAACCAGTATCTAACCAGTAGCGCAGATGAACGATTAATTCGTTGCAACCATGAATTTGAGCGAGATCTGCCAAATCTCGAAGAAAAGGAAATCCCATTGTGACCAATTTAATATCGTATAAAGCGGGACTTAAGCAAATATACCCCCTCTTAAACTTGGGTCCGTCTGATTAGGCAACGAGTGAGTCTTTCTCGTTCGTTGTCCTTTTCGAAAATCTTCCGTAAGAGGTAGTGTTTATAAACCGGTTAACCGGTTAACCGAAAAACCGGTTTTTATTGCATATTTCGGTTTTTCGCAAACCGGTTTTTTAAAACATTGGTTTTCGGTTAACCGGGTTATCCGGTTTTTAAGTCTCGGTTAACCGGTTTCAAAAAAATCTAATTTTTAGTACAAAATTTTATGTTTTCTTTGATATTTTATTGTGATTTTTAAAAATTTTGGATAGATAATTTTAAACATTATTTTCCGTTTGTGCATATGAAAACAGACCTAAGATTGTTAAACAAATATTATCTATATACTTACTTGTTTACTGCGTGAGTATAGTAAAAATCGAGAAGTTTCTCAAACGTTCTCAAAACGGACTTTATTTATCGAAACATAAGGATTGTTGTTGCCGTCCGAGAACTTATGCTGCTGGGGTTTTTCACAAACTGTAATGGCGCTTAGGTTGATTGACAGGAAGTCAGAATGACACCTGTCAATATTCCTAAGCGTCATTCACAGTAATTTGAACAACCACAGGCGTAGTGAGTGGAGGGAGGTCACTGTCTATGTCGAGACAATCGTCGCGAACCTGAACACTGTTTATAGTTCTGGGCATAATTTTTGCTATTGATATATATGGTCAATTTATCCCTCGTATGGCAACTTCCATATACCTAACGAATCAATAATATCTTCAGATCTATATAAGTTTGTTTTCTTATGATATATTAATGTACATATCTATACTAAAAAATGCAAATATCTTATTAAGTAATTTATAATATTTCGCAAAATGACATTTTTCAACTATATATTATAATATTTTAAAGATTTCCAAACATTTCGGTTAACCGGTTTAACCGGTTTTTTATACTCGGTTAACCGACAAACCGGTTTTTTAGAAATGGTTAATTTTCGGTTAACCGAAAAACCGGTTTTTCCAAAAGTCGGTTTTTTATAAACACTAGTAAGAGGAGAAGTAATCTTTGCCGACGGCAATATATGTAGTTGACTTCTCCCAATAAAATAAATTGAATTTTAATTAAACAAAGATCTGTAAAGTGTCTCAAAAATCGTTCCATTTACTTAATAGGTTTTCGAAAACCCTAATTCCTTTTAGTAAAATTTTAATATAACTATTTATTTTAACCTTTTGTATTATACTAATCCCAACAACTTTAAACTTTCTTTGCAGATACGATTAAGTTTAAAACATCATAAAGATATACAGGATCCAGTAAAGGCTTTAAAAAACAACACCACCCTATCGTCTATACGTGATTATATTTGCAAATTGCTTACCTTTGGTAAAAATAAAAAACGTAATACAAAATCAAAAAAGTCCAATAAATCAACAAAATCCAAAAAAGAGGACAAAGAAAATCCAACAAAATCAAACGATCTTATGTTACTGCAAAATATTAATGAGGATATTTGTACGAAAAATGCGGAAGCCAAAGTGAAAAGTTCCAATATTAAACCCACAATTGAAGAAACGGAAATTCAAGCTAAAACTAAAATAAATAAAGAAAAGCTATACAAATTATCTGAAACAAGATCTTCGATTCGTAAACGGCGTTCGGCTAGTAGACGTAAGGATAAAAGAAGCTCTCATGATAGACGACGCGATAGCGTTGACTTTAATAACTTTCTACGCAAACGCAAAGATTCCTCTATACGTAGTTCTGTACGCAACAAATTGGCCCAGAAAAATGCCGAAATGAATGAACTTTATGATCGTGAATATGCTCTCACCAAGGAACTAACCAATAAATGTAAAATGTATAAGCTGCAAAATGATTTATACACCACATCCGATAAAAATCTTGAAATATCTGTGGGACAAATTCAAAAAAGTATTGAAGAGTGTGCCAAAGAAATCATACAGACAGAACACGAACTATTAGAAGTTAAAAATGAAATAAAACACGATATTTCGATTATAAATAATCTTAAACGTTTAACATTGGATGCAGATCTAAATGATTGTGGAGTGCCAATCGATTTAGACAATATTTTAAAGCCACCACCAACCGTTTTAGAGCCAACTCCAACTGCCACCATAGAAACTAAGGACCAAATGTTCTTTGTGGACAATATCTATGAATTTTGTGACAATAATGCCAGTATGTTAGTTTAGCTATGTTTAACATATTTACATACTATATAGAATTAACTTTAAATAATAATTAAATAATTTGTAGACGGATTAATTTATGTACATAGTACTTACATATATTTAAATAATTAGTATCGTAATGCCGTATATTGCCAATTTAGTATTACTTTAAAGTGTCTTGTTAAGTTTATTTTATACATATTATTGCTAAATTATTAATTGTTATATTTAATTATTTATATTATTTATATTATTATCATTAAGATATACATTCATATTTTAATAAAACATTTTTTCTACTAAAATGTATTTAATTAATTTACTGTTTAAACCCTACGCCTTAGTCTTAGACCTACTCATTCAGAGAAGACTCTTCATCCCAAGTATATTCGCTCCTTAATTGCCGATTATCGCCTAGTATCCATAAATACGTTCAATAAATACGTTAACCTCTGTTGTTGCCATATTTATTTCAATCCAGTTTACACACGAAAGTATATTTTATCTACCCTAAGCCAGTCTCTCTTCTATCTGGGACCAATGCCCCTCACAATTCTCAACAATTTCTATTTCTGGTATACGGATATATTTAAGCAAGATGTACGTAATTCAGTTTGAATTACGTACGAATTACGAATAAATGAGTGTCATCTCTAATTTTTATCGGGTATTTATCATAATTACCTGTTTTTCACTGATTGGAGACAAATAAAATTACAAAAAATACAAATAAATAGAAAATATATTACAATTTGTTAAACTAATGTAACAAATGTATTTTTGTATCACATACACACATATATATCAAAAACAAGTAAGAGTGCTATATTCGGCTGTGCCGAATCTTATATACCCTTCACCACAGTGAATTTAAAAATATCAATTCTATACAATTTTATTTCATTTTCCTGTTTATTTAATTATTATAGCAATAGCAAAACGAACAACAACAACGCTAAAATAAACACACAAAAAAACAAAATACACAAGGCAGTAAAACCAACAGACATCCAAACATACGAAACTGAATACACCAAAACACAAAAACAATATACACAATGCAATGAAACATACGAAACGAAATACTCAAAAAAGCAAAAACAAAATACACAACGCAATGAAACCAACAGACATCCAAACATACGAAACTGAATGCACCAAGAAACAAAAACAATATACACAAGGCAATGAAACACACAGCCATCCAAACATATGAAACGAAATACTCAATGAATAAGCTGTGTTGTTGTTGTTGCTTATATTAAAGCATGAAAAAAATTGTATTTTTTATGAATTTTTTAGAGGTTGTCTCGGATTTTTGCTCATATCTCCGGTATTTATGGACCGATTTTGTTGATTTTAAATAGCGATCTTCTCGAAAGCATGTCTAACAGAATTATTGAAGATTCGGATCTCGCCGATATCTGGGGTCCTCTAAAAACTGATTTCAACAAACACACAGACGGACAGACAGACAGACGGACATAGCTTAATCAACTCCGCTACCTATAAGGATCCAGAATATATATGCTTCGGAAAATTATATTATAGAAATTACAAACGGAATGACAAACTTATATATACCCTTCTCACGAAGGTGAAGGGTATAAAAAATTAAAAAACAACATGGCGATGAACTGTCAAAACGAATTACAAATGTGTCGTTAATTGGCTATTGTAATTTAGAGACCGAATTAAGTAATTTAACTGTTCGTGTGAACTTGGTATAAGAGATTTCCTGCAAATTCAGCTGATTTTTACAAATTTCGGTAAAATCGACTCAAATGTGTAATTACTAAATTCTTCAGCATTTAATGTCAAACCATTTGTTTTGGGCTAGCATTGTATAGTGTGCATTTCGAACAAGATGTCCTACTAATAAGAACTTGAGCAACTTTTTCATCTATCATGGTAACCAGCGTTATTTAACATGTGTATGTACGTGTATGGACACATGTACTTTTCTGGATTTTGCTGGTATTCCTTGCAAGATTCTATAGAAATGGGACGGCAAAAGCGTACAGACGAGGGCACTGGATTCTGCCGAACCTGTTAACATCTATTAACATAATGGGTAATAAATATATTTGCATCCGAAATTTGTTCAGAATCTTCCAGAAATATTTTTTCATATTCTGATTGTCTCGAAGAATCATCACAAACCCCCTACTTACATTAAAGTGTTAAATTTTCCAAATTATTTTCACTTAATGGATCAACCTTTAAAATTCTACAAACGGTGTGATCCAGTTGGTCTTTAGAGTAAGAATTTCATATTTCTATTGACGGCGGATAACAAATTTATTTGGCTTAGTTAAGTTTATAATACAGTGGAAGAATATTGCAATTTTTCTCTTAAATACATTTACAGATTTATCGTCAAATCCATATCGTTAAAAATACTCTAAGCTTCGAATCCACTTATAAGATCAATACGTTCACATTGTTTTAATGTTGCAAGTATTTTCTTTTTTCTTCTTTTGACGATTACCCCAAAAGTTGCCCTTAAACTTTGAACATTCGCAAATGTACGTACATACATATTTTATACTTTTATATGTTTTGCTTAAACATGAATCATTCTACGAAATTTTTTCTGTATATGCCCATAATTGGTCATAGCTCCCATATAAGGTCCACTTCCGAAAATCACTTAAACGCATATATTTCATTGAATTCTAAAGCTATCAGGGTAAAATTTGGGTGGGTAAAATTCTGTCAATTTAGTCGAAGAGAGCGAAACCCATATCGTCATCGGATTCCTCAGGTTCTTCTTCCTTCTTATTCTCTTCCTTCTTGGCTTCACCAGCGGCAGGGGCGGCATCACAACCGGCAGCAGCAGTGCCAGCGGGGGCACCAGCACCGACACCGGAGCCAACGTTGGTGATCAAGTCCTTAACGTTGATACCTTCCAAGGCCCACTTACGAAAATCACTTAAAAGCACATATTTCATTATCAAATAAAGCTATCTTGATAAAATTCGACACAAACATGTTTTGTCCATATATGAATCACTCTGCAAAATTTTTCCCGAATAGGCCCATAATTGGTCATAGTTACCATATAAGGTCCACTTCCGAAAATCACTTACTCGCATATATTTTATTGAATTCTAAAGCTATAGGGATAAAATTCGACTTAAATAAGTTTTGTGTACATATAAATCATTCTACCACTTTTTTCTCGGATCGGTCCATTATTGGTCATAACTCACATATAAGGTCCACTTCTGAGAATCACTTAAACGCACATATTTCATTTCAAAATGAGAAAATTCGACACTAATATGTTTTGTCTTTACTTAAATCACTCTACAAAATTTTTTCCGGATAGGCATAAAAAAAATTATACCAAATTTTTTCTGGATCGGTCCATATTTGGTAATAGCTCTTATATAAGGTCATAATCACCTAAACGCACATATTGCATTGATTAATAAAGCTATTGGAGTAATATTAGACTTGATCTTTTTCTGCATATAAATCATTATACGAAATTGTTTCCTGATCCGTGCATAATTGGTCACAACTCCCATATAAGGACCATTTCTGAAAATTACTTAAACGTATATTTTAGATATAGGTATAAAATTTGACATAAATGGGTATTTTGTATATTAAACGGAATTTTTTCCGGACCGGTCCATAAGTTGTCTTAGCTCTTATATAAGGTTAACTTCTGAAAATCACTTAATACCACTTAATTCGTTTTTAAATTATTATATCCGGATAAAATTCGACATGAGTATGTTCTTTGTATAGATAAATCATTCTAAACTTTTCTGGACCTAATCAAAATTAGTTTGACAAAAATTTTGGCAAGTTATCTAAAAAATAGATAGGTAGATGGGTTTCAATAAAAAGTAGCTTGCTGGTGAGGGGTATTTAAGATTCGGCATAGCCGAATATAACACTCTAACTTGTTCTAAGATACCAATTCTCAAAAATTTTGTCATGATGTCAATATTTGGTGAGCTGGATCAAAGGATAAAAAGGTCCTTTTTTAAGGTTTTTAATTTTTTCATATTGCAAAGAGGACTTTGAGAGATTTCAATGATATAACATAATTTTGTATACGACTCCTAAATTATTACAAATGTTGTAATTTTTCGGAAATTTTTTTTATTTTTAAAATTTTTACATAGAATTACTTAATGTAATTAATTGAAATTATTACATTATAAACTTCATATTATTTCACCGAAACGATTTTTTCAGTTTATCGAAATTCGATATTGAGAAATGGTATCTATCCTCCATACAAACGGGGCCCCCCTAATGTACATGTAATGAAACTTTAATTCACGCTAAGCACAATGTTTATATAAAGATGGACGGACCATATTAAATCGCCTGAGAAAGTTATTTTGGATCTCTTGATCTATTACACTCGCAGATTCGCACTGAAATACACTTTTTGACGTTATAATTATCAGTATAAACCAAATTCAGTTATATCGATTAGAACAAAAACCTATGTATATAAAAACACATACACTGTTTGTTGAAAAATTTAGTATATGGATGGACCAATAAAGATATCAATAAATGTAAACATAAATTACAACAATAAAAAAATTCACATATTACTAATATTTGCATTATAATGATCATCAATCATAACAATGTGATTTATACGCAACAACTTGTCATTAAATGAAGTAATTCAAATTATAATTCACCAACGACTAAAAAGATTAAACATGATGATGGTGTTATGAAGACTTCTTGAAAAAAGTCCGGGGAGTTCTGAACAAGCTGGCGTCGGAGTGCTGATATCTTGTTGAAAGAAATGACTAATATAAGTAAATATTATATTTAATTTATACAGAATTCACTGTAAATACAGTTACCAAGGAACGCAAATTGCTGCAGAATATTAAAAAATTAAATGAAGCAGCCGAACAGCAAGAAAAAGTCAAATTACAAGCTGAACTAGAACATCAGAAGTATCAACTTTTGCAATGAAATTGCTCGAACATGCCAATGTAGGAAAGTTTACCTCGTTTACACTAAGAATTTTTTGGATTTTGATCATGAACTTGAGGAAGAAAAATTGCTCAATGTAAACCAGGTCTTATTGACAACGGTCGGTAACGCACTAGTAAGTAATTATGCAGATTCGTTTAACAACAATCTTAGAATGAATAATAATAACAAAATCCGCAGTCGTGTGCGTTTTATGATGCAAGACATAATTAAGATATAGAAATTGGTGTCAATTGCTTAATATTCATAACTTATCATCTGCTACCTTAAATGCGTACGATAGAGGTTTTTAGCCACACGTACATACATAGATATGTATCTTTTGGTAATAAAAACAAGTGACAATGTGAGTAGAATAGAATTGATTAGAAAAATCTAAATTTCTCCAGGGGTGATGATTCTTCACAGGTAAAAACTAAGCTCGGCTATAGTTCAATTTACAAGTGGGCAACTGCTGGTCGACAAACATGCCAATCTAGCGATTCTGAACAATTATTACATAAATACAACACAATACCAGGAAAAACATCAACAACCACATCATGCTAAATACTTACTTATTATGGCTGATGCCATTTTGATGATGCTAGTTTAGCTAAATTTTGCGCATCATATATTTTTATAATGCATTTCCAAACGTACTGCACATCGGATGCAGCACAGTGATGCATTTCCGAACAGCCACAATATTAAAAAAAGAAGTGCATGCGCCGACATTTTTGTCTATCTCATGACTTCTTATGCATTTTATAAGACGTATTTTACGCTTACGACCAATTTGCTAAGAAACTTCCCCACTTCAGACGATCACACTTTACGTATGACAAGTCTAATGAAAAAGTAAAATTAAATTTCATCCGTATGACAAAAAAGAGAATAAAAGTCGTATGATTTATATTTTTCGTGTTTACACGATTGGATAAAACAATAACAAAGTAAGATGAAAACAGCTGTTTCACTTTTTTGTATGTGTTTACATAAAAATACATCCCTGATCTAATGCGACTTACTTGTTTTTTGAATCATTTCAAAATATGAAGAGAGCCATACGACTGTCAAATTTTCCATCTGTATTTTCTCTCACTGTGTGATAATTTTGTTAAATATTGCGTTTAGACGATACAATCCGTTCTCTTCTACACAAAATGTTGACAGATCATATTACTTCTGTTCATAATGGCTATACGTACATATATACATACGGTCCTATGTTACATGAACGTTTCCTAAGTTCAAACGATATCTAGCACACAAACTGTTGCAGTCCTCCGCTGTCTACAAAGGACTTTATTCATGTTTTAATGGTTTACGTTCCCAAAAAAATTGGAGAACTGAATAAAAGGCAACTTTTCATGACGATCTACAGCAATGGCACCAATTTGGGACACTTAACAAATTACAATTCCTCGATGACAGTAAAGTAATGCCTGAAATCTTAACAGCAAATTCCAATGACAACAACAATAATAATAATAATAATAATAATAGATTAACAAAAGCGGATCATCATGTGAAGCGTTTAGAAATATTTACCAGTTCACACAATGATTCGAATTAAGCTTTAGAATATATCAAACAAATATAAATTTTAATATTAATTTTATAAATTAAGTCACCACAATGAAAACGACTCTGTCGGGCTAATTTCCAGTAAGCACTACTAACACAAGTAAAAACAATAGCACCACTAATATGCGAATTATATAATATCGGACTTTGTAAAAAAATATTAAAAACGCTATGTATATTTTCAGATGAAATGAAATGCAATCTTGATAGTCCAGAAGGAAACAGAGGCTATTGGAGAGACATTAGAAAATAACCCCTACACTTCTACAAGAAAATTTTTGGCGGTGGATCGCTGATGGTTTGGAGAGCAGTTTTGCAGCAACGGGGGTATCGAATTTCAATTTGTTTCAAGTAAAATGAACATTATGCCACAAAATGCTGAGAAAAATTAATTTTTCAGCAAGTTAACGCTGACCTACCTAAAAGTGGTTTAACTCTAAAAATACAACAGTTTTAGAGTGGCCAGATTGTTCGCCAGATGTAAATTCTTTGAAAAATATGAGATATATTGTCCAAATATTGACCAAAACTTAATAAATTCATTAGTGGAGAGTATGACTGGAGTGGCTTCTTAAAGACAATTCGAGACAGTCCTCATTTAACAATAGTGATGCAATCAACAAGAGATATCACTTTTCTCTATAAGTGGAAAATTATCAGCAATCTTGTTCTATTCATCACAACTAGGTGGGATTACGTACATACATAACTACTTGCTAATACTAAATCTAAAATGATACATCAAGCGCTGTCTTCAGACCTATTCGAAATTTCACAGATATAATATACAGAGCGCATCCTTAAAACTGTGTAAAATAAACATGATAAATCCTCCAAAAATTCCATACATATATACCTACAAAAAAATTAATTTCTTGACAAAAATCGTCATGAACGTGTTATATTGTTATGGTCGGTCCATAATTGCTTTTAGGTCCCAAATAAGGCCCTATAAGAAAATCAGTTGGAAAAATTATAATTGAATACTGCGATGAAATTTGACTTGAACGAGTTTTATACGAAAATTAATCATTTTACCAAATTTTATTATGAAAATCACTTTAACATTCATAATTGAATTAAAAATATTTGTATCGCAATCAAATTTAACGTGAACGAGTTTTATACATATGAATGTGAAAAATTTTACAGTTTTATTATGATCAAAGCCCATAATTGTCCCTAGATCCCTACTTTATCGCAAAAATTGTAATAAAACATTTTTTAATTTGTAAATGAATTCTAAGTACGATAATATTTTTGTACATTTTTATTTAAAAAAGGTAAAATTAACGGAACATATAATTGCGCATATTTATGCAAAATTTTTTCTTGTTTTTGAAAATATAGATTCATATTTTATTACGTTATAGAACAATTTCTGATCATTTGTAAAAATTTTATTTTATATACATATATTTGTATTTTAGTAAAAAAGGGATATTTTTTAAAATTTACAAAAAATTAAAATTTAAAAAAATGGCGCAAATTTGCGCAAACTTTTCTTTTTGTTCCTGAATATAGAGAGTTCATATATTGCAGTGAAATACTTATAACACCCTGTAACAATTTTGAAAAAAGCTTTCACATATGGAAAAGCTTATATGCATGTGAAACTAGAGTCCATTTAGAGTAATTCTGCATACTCCGATTTTTATAATCAGCTCTTATGTCCTTATAAAAGAACTTCAATGTTTAAAGGACGAATATTTGAAATATTTAAATGTGTTTTATGATATTGATATCAAATGAAAGCTGAGAATCTATACATTTTATCAATATTATTTATTTGACTCACATAGACAAAATATTGAAAATTAAAATAAATTTAAAAAAGTCTCATTTTTGAAACAAAAAATTTGAACTATTTTTTGTAAGACATTTTAATTTTTAAGCTTCCATTTCTTTTTTAATCCTGATGAATTGAAATATATAACATTATACTCAGCTTCAGTTGATATTAATATTAATACCAAATTTTTTATATAAATTTGGAATTTAGTCTATTGAAATTTAGTCTTTTGAAATTGTATGTCCTTTAAACTTTAAGGTCCTTTTACAGGGGGCATAAGAGCTGATTATGAAAAACTGAGTAAACAGAGTTAATACTAATGGTAAAAGTTTCCTGTACACATAGATTTTTTTACGTGTGAAAATGACTGTTGCACGGTGTAATATTAAACTACTAAAAACTACTTTTACCTTTAAAATCCTTATATATTTTTTTTGAAAGTGGTAAATTATTAAAGTGGTTTTAATTTTATTATAATTTTTATATTATAAAAATCAATACCCTTTATTCGTTTAGACCCAAAAAATATCATATAAACGCGTCGTGTTCATATCCAGCTTAAGTTTGTCATTCCGTTTGTAATTTCCACAATATAATTTTTCGACCCTATAAAGTATATAAATTCTGGATTCTTATATATAGTGGAATCGATTAAGCAAAATTGCGATACATGCACATTACAACTCGGTCACAAAGACGTTTTTAACTGTATCATCAGCAAAGCCTTTCTGTTTATCGCTGTGCATAAGTCTAAATACGGTTTCATATGGGCAGCAGCATCATGTCGTAGATTTTCTGATATTTTGCGAAATTAAATACATTTTACCTGATGCAACACAACTTTTAAAACAAGTAAGAAATTATAGTCGGGCGAGGCCGACCATATAATACCCTACACCTGTTACAAAAATAAAATGTCATTTAGTTTTCATAATAAAGCATTGTAATTGAATTGTACCTTGCCTCAGATATACTTAAGCCATTTATTGTTGAATAAAATTATGGACGTTTAAGTCAAATTTTGAAGGGGGCTTTGCATATGTGCTATGGTCAAATGAGACCCTATAATTATAAAATTCACGAGAGTCATCAAGGTTAGTATAGCACTTGGTTTTGCAGCTTTTTGTAGAGATACGAGTTTATTAAACATAATTATGAATTTAAAAGCCCTATTCGTCGGATTGGGGGCTAGGTGAAGTAATGGACCGATGTTAACCATTTTCAATAGGCTTTATCTTCGGTAACATAGAAGATCATGTGCCAAATTTTATTGAATTATCATAAAAATTGCGACCTATAGTTTGATTATAAGGTTTACAAGCCCTATTCCGGGGTTCAATTGTATGGGGGCTAGGTGAAATAATGGACCGATCACCATTTTCAATAAGCTTCGTCCCAGGGACAATAGAAGATTACGTACAAAATTTCATTGAATTCTCTTCAGAATTGCGACCTGTAGTTTGATTACAAGGTTTACATAAACGGACAGACGGACGGACATCACCCAAAATATTCACTAATATCCTACGGAGTTTAGTATTGAAAATCGGTTGACACTGTGAATAGTTATGAATCAAAATTAAAAAAAAAACTCCGAAAGAAGGAAGTTTTTTGACACATTCTTATAAAATTTTTACAAAAACTTTGCAATATACATAGTTCCATTAAAATCATGACATACATATTTGCTTCTTTACAAAAACTTAATCCCTGTTGAAAATTGTCGAAATCGGACCTCCCGTATAAATGTACATACATATGTATATATTCCCGAAAAATTTATTTATTTTTAACCTTCCTATACCCGCGCGTTGGCCTGTGAGACCGATTTTTATACCCTCCACCACCATCAGTGGTGATAGAGGGTATATATAACTTTGTCATTCCGTATGTAACACCAAGAAATATTCATCTGAGACCCAACAAAGTATATATATTCTAGGTCCTTATCAAATTCTGAGTCGATTTAGCTATGTCCGCCTGTCTGTCCGTCTGTCTGCCTAAAACACGCTCATGTTAAAACTAAGCAAAGGAAGTACACCAAATTCTCCGAAAATATTCATTGTTGTCCTAAGCAGTTTGGTATTGAAAATGGGCAAAATCGGTTCATACCGGGAAAAGTTATGAATAAAAATTTAAAACAACCTCGAAAAAAATAAGCATTTTTTACACATTCTGATGTAATTTTCTCGAAAACTACGAAAGATAAATTCATGAAAATTACCATACATTCGTTTCTACATAAGAGCTTGATCTCTGCTGCAAATTGGGGCGTCACAATCTCGATATCTTCACAAAATTAAAATCATATGTCAATAGAATTCATTCAGAGAAAACATTTTTTGGATCGGTCCATAATTGGACATAGCTCCCATACAAGGACCCCTCCCGAAAATCACTTAAACGTACATAATTCATTACTAAATTAAGATAACCATATAGAATTTGGTACAAGTATTGCTCCCACATACAGAAATATTACTACGAAATTTTTTTTCGATCGGTCCATAATTGGTCATAGCTCCCATACAAGGTCTCCTCCCGAAAATCACTTAAACGCGCATAACTCATTACTTAATTAGGATATTCGTATAAAATTTGGTACAAGTATTGCTTATCTGTACAGAAATATTATTGAGAAATTTTTTTCCGATCGGTCCATAATTCGGTCATAGCTCCCATACAAGGTCCCCTCCCGAAAATCACTTAAACGCGCATAACTCATTACTTAATTAGGATATCCGTATAAAATTTGGTACAAGTATTGCTTATCTGTACAGAAATATCACTGAGAAATTTTTTTCCGATCGGTCCATAATTGGTCATAGCTCCCATACAAGGTCCCCTCCCGAAGATCACTTAAACGCACATAACTCATTACAAAATAAAGATATCCATATAAGATTTGGTAAAAGTATTGCCCGTATGCACAAAAATATTACTGTGAAATTTTTTTTCCGATAGGTCCATAATTGGTCATGGCTCCCATACAAGGTCCCCTCCCAAAAATCACTTAAAACCACATAACTCATTAGTAAATGAAGATATCCATATAAAATTTGGTACAAGTATTGCTCTTGTATACAGAAATATTACTATGAAAGTTTTCTTGGATCGGTCCATAATTGGTCATAGCTCCCATACAAGGTACCCTTCCGAAAATCACTTAAAAGCGCATAACTCATTACTAAAGTAAGATATCTATATAAAATTTGGTACAAGTACTGCTTATATGACTGAGAAATATAACTGGAAAATTTTTTTCCGATCGGTCCATAACTGGTCATGGCTCCCATATAGAAATTTTTTTCCGATCGGTCCATAATTGGTCATAGCTCCCATACAAGGTCCCCTCCCGAAGATCACTTAAACGCACATAACTCATTACAAAATAAAGATATCCATATAAGATTTGGTAAAAGTATTGCCCGTATGCACAAAAATATTACTGTGAAATTTTTTTTCCGATAGGTCCATAATTGGTCATGGCTCCCATACAAGGTCCCCTCCCGAAAATCACTTAAAACCACATAACTCATTAGTTAATGAAGATATCCATATAAAATTTGGTACAAGTATTGCTTATATGCACAGAAATATTACTGTGAAATTATTTTCCTATCAGTCCATAATTGATCATAGCTCCCATACAAGGTCCCTTTCAGAAAAACACTTAAAGGCTCGTAGCTCATTACCTAATAACCCATAAAATATGTGGCATAAATATTATTTTTGTACACTTAAATGTTATTTCAAAATTTTTTCATGATTGGTCCATTCTTGGTCATAGCTCTCATACAAGGTTCCCTCCCGAAAATCACTTAAACGCACATAACTCATTACCAAATATTGATATCCATACATTTAGCAAAAATATACATAAATTAACCTATAAAATTGTAGTACGATCGGTCCATATTTGGTCATAGCTCTCATACTAGTCCCATCCAGAAAATCACTTAAATGCACAATATTCATTACCAAATAATGATATAGATACAGAATTTTGAAATTTTGTCTTTATATACATAATTGGTCATAGCTCCCATACAAGGTCCTTTTACGAAAATCTCTTAAACTCACATTACTCTTTACCAAATAAAGCTATTGATACAAAATTTGGTACAAATATTAGTTTTGTATACAAAAATTCTATTTCCAGATTTTTTCACGATCGGTTCATAACATGGGTGTGGTCGGTCCCATAAAAGTTTCCCTTCAGAAAATCAAATAAACACTCATAACTTATTACAAAATTACGATATAGATACAAAATTTGACTGAAATATAGCTTTTATGTACAGAAATTTTGCTTAAAGAATTTTTTACGATCGGTCTATAATTGGTCATATCTCCAATACTAGGTCCTGCCCTTAAAAGCGCTTTAACCGTATTTAACTAGTTGCATTATCAATTTGCGTAGAACAAAATTATATATGTATTTTGAAAATCCTTAAATCTTTCACACACATGCATACATGCAAATTAATAAATATCACTAAGCGCTATTAAAATATAAAGAAAATGGCGTTTGTAATGTTCAATAAATCTTGTAATAGATTTATGCTGTTTAAATCTTGGGATTTTTCCTTTTTAAGACATGAGAAAACTTATTTCTACAAATATTTGATCAATTAGAAAAGTATTAATATAAAAGTAGCTGGTGGAGGGTATTTAAGATTCGGCTCAGTCGAATATAGCACTCTAACTTGTTAAAAATTATGATTTTTTATTATAAAAGAGAGATGACAAGATGTAAGCTATATTTTAATATAGGTAGAAAGTCCCTGAGAACATTTCATATATGCTTTTTAAGAGATTTTTGGTCTGTGAGTCGACGCGGGTATAAGTGTATCAATTTTGCTCAAGTAAACGACATTTTCTGCAAAATTTCTGTTAATATCGCTTAAAACACTATTTACTTACTAAATGTTCATCACATTTTAATTTCGATTTTTAAATAACCGTAATTATGTATGCTCTACAAAAGTCGGTCCCACAGACCGACGCGTGTATTAGTGTCATAGTTTTTGGCGCGGGTATAGGAAGGTTAATAAATTTCGTCGATATCTTCACAAAATTTTACAAATTAATGTTTTATATCAATAGAATTCACACAAAGAAAAAAATTCTGGATCGGTCAATAATTGGTCCTAGCTCCCATACAAGGTCCCTTCCCGAAAATCTCCGAGTGCCGATAGTAAATCTACCGAACTTAACTGACCTTTCGGACTACATGCAAGAAGACTAAACTTAATCAGATCTGCATGACGAGAAGGAAGATGAGAGTATCACTCACTTCCTTTGCCATTGCACCGCACCAGCAGATCATCTGCCAGGTAGCAACTTTTTGAATGTTTTAACGGATCTATCAGAGGATGATATCCGAAAGATAGACTCCATTATTCGTGCGCCAAACTGGTTTGGTAAGCTTCTATAGTTACAACAAAAAGTTTGAATTTATGAAAAGTCCACAGTTTTATATTTTCGAGTTTTTTATTATATAAATCTGTAACAATATTGGACGTAAAAGAAAAAAGTAAATGGAGGATCTAACTATGTCCGACATTAATAAAAATACCTTAGATTTTAATTTTGAAATTCTATTTTTCGCATTTAGACTTTTTTAACAAAAAAGTTAATTGTTTGAAAGTCGATTAATAGAATTTTTCTAAAATACTCTTGGTTTGTTAGGGCCGTTTGCGTTTCAGGTGACGATTTGTAATACATTTTTCCAAATAATGTTTAAACAACAACAAAAGAAAAAAACAAATGTAATTTAAAAATTCAAATACAAAAGTCTCCGTTATTTTGAACCACATACTCTTTAACCCTACATTGAATTATTTTATAAGTTTTACTTTGCAAAGTCTGGCAGCACTCTATAAAATCACATTTTTCTCAATCTCCTCATCTCATTCTTTCAACAAATATGAAATGCGAAGATTAAAAAGAAATAGACATAAACACTGTAACCTAACGATGCAAGCAGAATTTGTGAATTATTAATTTTATAGCACAGTATTATTGTGATTTTTTTCTGAAAGATCCAGAGTCCTGCGCCGACTAAGCTGAAAGCCGGCTAGAAATTTTCAATCCAAGACGACGATAATTGACTTAACAGCTTCACTAAATTCTTGAAATTTCGAAAATAAAAATTTAATTTTTATTTTAAGCAAGTTATTTTTTCAACAATAAGCTGCTACGTTGAAATTTTGGCGTAGAATCCTTCTTAACGTACGAATTAAATGAAATATATGCAGTTTGCAGTATGGTACATAAAAAAACTGCAAAAAAATTGTATTTCTCGATCTGTAAAATAATAAGGTCCACTTTCGAAAATATAATCACATATCGAAATTAAAAATCTCCTTGTAAATCGTCTTTAATTTAACTCTATTTAAAAATTAGTTGAATAGTTATTAAATCTTTCATACACGCACAAATGATTAAATACTTTTAAAAACATACTTTAAGGCGCCAATATAAAAATTTTAAGAATCGTTACATTTTGTTAGCTTAGCAAGTAAACGTACCAAGTACATTTTTATGGAAATTGAGATTTTAATACAGAAAGATATTTTAACTTAAAGTACATATTCCTCAATCAAAAAATTATTGTGCTTTAATATAAAATCTTTAATGATTAACTTTTACTTTTTTTAAATAAAGCAAAATAGGTAATTACTGACAACAAACTGATATTCTTTAACAGGGTTGATGTAGGAAGAAAGGTCATTTATGGACAAAATCTCATAAAACTGTGTAGTGAAATTTTGTTTCCTATAAAACTAGTTTATTTTGGATTTCAAATTAATATACAAAGGGCCACAATCTGATTCTCCGTTTATCGATTGACCGGTAGACATTCTGCCGGTTAAAATAATTTTTGTATGAAAACTGTTAATATGTATATCGTTTCGATAAAAAATAATAAGACATTGAGAAAATAGGGGAAAGTATTTTAATTGTTTAAAAATAATAAATTCCAACTGTATGCCGAAATATATCAGTAATATTTTGTAAAAACAAATTTCAAATTATACTTATACAAACAAATATTAATACTCGGTAATGTATACATTACATTACAAATTATGTTTATACTATAAACTTGTATTGCAAAACATTTTTGACAAATATTAATACTCGGATATGTTTTCTGAAAATAAATTTATGAATACCTCTAAAAAAAAATCGAAACAGACTATAGAAAATTTGTCGGCTTTAAGCCGTCGTTGAAAAGTTTAGTGTCAAACTCCGTCGCCGTTAATTTTTGTCGACGCTGGTCTCTGAGCAAAACTTGGAAATCTTTCATTTTATAGCAGAGGTATTTTTTGTCGTGCATTTTTCTTTTAAAAGAAGTAATATCAAAAACACAAATTTAGTTATTAACAAAAAGAAAAAAAAAACTCAAAATACATAATTAATTATAAAATATTTATTTAACATTGCGACAAATTATTTAACAACACAATACCAATTACTTTTACATTCGTTTTTATAAAACATTCGCAAGTTATTGGGATTTAATAACAAAAACAACAAATTAGGTAAGTAATAGTGTCGCACTGCTAGCAGAGGCCACATGCACAAAAAATGTTCGAGAAAAAAAATATTTCTTTTGGCAAATTGAAAATTAAGATACATATTTTGTTTAAGAGGATTTCATAATTTTAAAAACATGAGAATTTTGTTTGGAAATGATTACAATTTATACAGAGAGTATTTTAAGTTAAATATGAAATTTAATATGTATAATATTGTACGCAAAAAATCAACGTGGTCGCCATTTGTCTTTCAGATTGGATTATGAAGATGTCTCATTTGCAATTATCTTCGTAAATAAATGTTAGAAAAAAAACTAAAGTTTTCTTTGTAAATTTTTGCGAATGTTTGTTTTATTAAGAAAAAAATTACTGGAAAAACCAGTATGTAAAATGTACGTAATGATGCAGGTGTTGGTTGGGATTTTTTTCATTTTGCTTATTTTTTTTATTGTGTATTATTTTTAATTCCGGCATAGTATTTTTGTGCTTTCTCTGCATTTCACAGAGATTGCAAATATTGGTCTTACAAATGTCATCAGATACAGTATGTTCGAAAAGTTTTAATTCAAAGCAAATATAATTCTGTTTGAAACAAACATGTACAGGATAAATTTTAGCTTCACAACAGGCTTGGGCTAATGCTTATTATTTGTAATGTGTAATTGAGCAATAACCAAAATTACCTGTAGTAGTTTTTGATGTATTGACAATTATAATACATACATATTTATAACATGTAATTGAGTAATGATAAATTTCAATTATATGTAATTTTAATCGAAGTATTTCTATTACATGTTATAGGTAATATGCATAATATACTCCTAATTACAATAATTTGTAATGTGTAATTGAACAACAATTCAATTACAACAATTTGAATTACATGTGATAATTGAAATCTTGACAATTACATATAGTTGTTGAAGTTTTATCAATTAAAACAATTAATTATAAATGGAAATACTTCAATTACATGAATTTGCAAAACTTCGATTACAATAACAAATAAAATAATTGGTAAAACCTCAATAACAATTGTAATTGAAGTTTTTTTTAATTCAGAATTTAAAATTTGTCATGTTTAGAGTATCTAAATCCCCACAGTTCGCCTACAGCGAAACAAAAATCCCTCCCTCTTTTCTCCCTACAAACTATTGAAGTAACAAACTTCCATAAACATGGTTTGCAAGAAGATTACTGTTCTGCTTGGCCAATACCGCCAGTATGGTTTCATCCAGTCTTATGGGTGGAGGAATCCACATCGACCTAATGTTAATTCAGATGCATGAATCACCCCCAGCTTGGAATTCGGACTAAGATCACCAAGTTAGGCAACTGTGGCCCTTAAAAATTCAAAAGAGTTTTTATTACCACAATTGACAATCTTGATGCTACTACTGTGTGCAGCGATCTCATCCAAGAACCTTCCTTCGACCAGCTGCCACAGATCGGGACTGATCTTTCCATCCGGATCAGACTGATCTATAACCGCTGCTCGAAGGTTACCGTCCAGACACGTATTTTATTAAATATTTTTTGTTGTATTCGTTCGGTTTCTTGATGATAGGCAATTTTTTATTAATTTTAGAAATTAACTTATAACAAAAGTTTATAGGTCTCGTTCATAACCATTTATTAGAGGTTTATTAATTATATTTTTTTGCATAAGGCCCCAATAATTTCCACATTTTTCTCCTTAAATAGTTAATAAAATAATTCCTTTAATCTCCTTATATCTAATATAGTTATCTAAGAAAAAATGGCACGTGGTCACCAAAAATTACAATCACAAGCAAAAGCTCAAGAAAAACAAGCAAAACTTAAGAAACAACAAGGACACAGTGCCAACGAACAAAAGAAGGCTGCCCAAAAAGCATTAGTTCATGTTTGTGCCGTATGCAAGGTAACATAAATAATCGTTTTTCACGAATTTTACAATTTCATTTATATTTATTTCTTTACATCATTTTAGTCCCAAATGCCTGATCCTAAAACGTACAAACAACATTTTGAAAATAAACATCCCAAAAATGAAATGCCACCAGAACTAAAGGACGTCTAATACGGGTATATTTTTTTAATTTTTATCATTTTCAATACGCGCACCCGCCTTGGACTTAAGGGTTATTGCTGAGCAGCTTGCTGTATAATCTTGTAATTAAAAAAAGCTGTTTAATTTATTTACATATACATCTTTTTATTATAAAACAATATTATTTTCCTTTTTCTTTTTTTTTATGAAAATTTGTGAATTACATACATATAATTATTATAATATAAAAACAATAAAAAAGAACATGACTACAGACACATACATACAGCCGATATTAAAGATACAGTCGATAAAATAGATAATGTAATATTTACATACACATGTTTATGACGATTGAAAAATGCTCTATTTTGTAGCTTAAATTAATATGAATTTGTATAAATGGATTTAGCATTATTTTAACTTCCAATTTTTCTAAATATATAATTGTGTTTTAAAAAAATATTTTAATTTCATTGCAAATGTGAGAAAATTTACTTTGAATCTGATATGCATTTAATAATAAGTTAATATTCCGAACTCTTGCACTAGTATAATGATCACACAACTATCATTATTCTCTGACAATACTTATTCTTCACTTCGATTACGTTTCCGCATTCAGTTGCGCAACGATAAAAAAACAGTATTCCAACAAAAATCGGAACAGTAAGAAAAAGAAGAAACAGGACTAGTTTGGGAATGCATAACACTGCATAGCATCTGATGATTAGTTTGTGATGCTGAGCAAGTTTTAAAACGAGTAAATTAAAATAAAGTTCATGAAACAAATCTAAATCTTTACTCATTTGTCGCATCAGCCACAGCATTACAATCGTAGCTACATTTTTGTAAGTTGCAGAATGCCAAAGTTGTCAAAAGGATAAAATTTCGAATTGAAATGCGGAATAAGATTGAAATTCAGTTAACAACGAAAAATTGGCAAATTTTCATGAAACCGTAGGGTCATTAATGGGTCGATTATTGAATTAAATGATCGAAACGTAAATATAATTTTATAATTACATAAAATCTATTGTAAATAAACCAGAGATGGGGGTACTGCAATAAATATTTAGTTAAATCAATATTTCACTAGCACTAAATATTATTTCAAAAAATATATTTTTCACTAATTTTCAAGGAGCTTAGTGGTAGTGAAGCTTATATATTTAGCACTAATATTTGTTATTTTTTTAACTATAACTCAATTGAGTGGTAGTGTAGAAAAAAGCACTACACTCAAATAGTTAAAAATTTGAACAGTAACTAACAAAAGGCTTCAATAATTTTCTTTGCACTATTTTTTGTTTTATGAAAATTAAAGAATTTGTAGGACAATAAATGATTAAATTTTTTAAAAGATACATCTATTAAAATGGAAAATACTGATTTTGTTAGCGTTGACACTATGATGGACCCTACATATGCAGTTACCCCAACAACGTATCATGCTTTAAAAAGAAATGGTTGAATCACCTAAATTCCAAAACTTTTGTCTTCTTCTGTTCAAGTATAATTTTTTTATTTCTTTAGCGGAATGGTGAACTCTTCTCGGAGAAATAAATTAAATGGCCAATTTTGTATCTCGATTGCCACTTCAGCTGCGTTGCCAAAATTATGTGGCTACTGGATGTTTTTTAGGCAATAGCTTGGAAACTTTGTAAATAATGAACGTTTTACTCATTAATAATATTCGTCCAATGAGTTTTTGGTTGACTTACACCATTTCTAGACTGATCTATTAACGTGAACCTTCAAATTAGTGAAACATTTCTTTGTTGAAAAAAAAAATAGTGCAGGAATATTTTTGAACTAATAATTTAGTGTAGAAAATATTATTTCATAGTGTAGAAAATATTATTTCATATTTTTAGTTAAAAATTTTTAATATCACTATTATTGAGTGCGGCTTATATTTTTCAATTCATCACTAAACATAAATAAAAGTAGTGAATAATTTTGAACTACCACTAATTATTAGTAATAGTTAAAAATTAGTGCACTACCCCCATCTCTAAAATAAACTATATACTATTGCGTTAAAATTGTGAGTAATAAAGAAAAACTGTGGTTAATAATAAAAAACATAGAAATCAGTGAAATAGTTTTAAAGTTTTTACAAGATTTCGTTGACATGTGCATTTGAAACGGCTTTTTAAGGATAAATTACTTTACATACATACATATGTACATTTTCTATGTTGCGGGTAAAATTTTCAATTATATTTAATATGTTGGTTTAGCACAGAAATAAAATGCAGCGCTATCCGTTTTGTGAATAATTTGGCGATATTTTGAGTAATGATATTAAGTGCCATCTATTGACGAATAAAATAGTTAGATTTATTTCTTAAAGCAGTTAGTGCCATCTGTATGTCAAACACAAAACTAAAGATAAGAGCTGCCACATCTTCAGTTTTTTACCACCAGAAAATATTGTTAAAGATAATAACATACATATTTATACATTAAATTGGGCTACACACTTTACGTACGACTTTTTCATATTATGTCCGGATTTTATACAGATAATTTTAAAAATTCTGATTTTATAAATATTTGCTTCCAAATTCCCAGTTTTTAATAACTCGGATTCCGTTTTTATTAAAGTTGAAAACTTAGCCGGCTAACAGCCGATTTATAGTCGTCGTTGAAGTTTTTAATGTCAGCTGCCGCCGTCATTAATGTATATCGACTAAGGTCTCTAAATCTGGGAGGAAGCAAGCATTGCATTTTTAATTGTATTTTTATTAATAATGTGAATTTAATAAAACAAACTGGTGCAAAAATATTAGATTTTAATATTTAACAAATTTTGTTAATAGCACTACAAACAATTTATTAAAATGTAAATTAATTTAGTGCTATTAAAATAAAACATTACTAGAGCTTCGTACAAAAGAAAAGAAATCAAAAAATACAAAAAGAAGAAAGAAAAATAAAAAAAAAACAAAGTTGAGGAGTCAAAAGGAAACAAAACACAAAATAAAGAGAAATTAGCAAAAAATTACGTCGTGTGGTGCCTCTTTTGTAATTTTTACCCTTTTTTAGTTTTGTCATAATTTATTTTATACTTATTTCAAATAAAACAGAAAAATAATTTATTTTTTGTGGTCTAAATAATAAAAAGTGAAAAAATTAAGTGTATAATTGTATATGCGATCAGCATATTGAAATAATATAAAAGGGTCAATCAAACAAGACTCTCAAGTAAAAATACGTGTTATTTGTTGTTTTACTTGAGATTTGATTCCCTTGCTTTCTGTACCCGACCAACAACTAACAAATTATAAAATCAAAAAGAAAAACGAACGAATAACGTCTATTGTTGATTGCTGAACAAACTATTTTTTAGTCATCATCATGGATATTATAGATGTTGATGAGGCACTTAAAGATGATTCCTTTATGTAAGTTTTAAATGAGAGAAAGAAAAATATTGCTAATTGCTAAACCATAAAATCAATTAAAACATTTATAAATGTTATAGATTTCTCGAAGACAAAACACACGATGATATATCAAATATTTTGCAACAATGGAAAAGTAATAATGTTATACCGCCTTTAAACAACACCTCCTCCCATTCACAGCCACAGCCACAGCAACAGCAACAAGAACAAGGTAAAATAAAAACGTCCCACAATAAAAATAAATACCTACTTGGATTTGTTTGTTACTTAAGTATGAAAATTTACAATGTCTTTAAATGGGTTACTGCAGCAACGGTCTTTCTTAAACAGCCAACTAACCAACCAACCGGTAACTCGTTTTGTCCATAAATGTTTAAATGTCTTCAAAATGAAAAAAATATGACATAAATTACACTTTTCTTGTAATTAACAAACGTATGTATATACAAATTTCTAAGCCCATGGTTTTGACCATTACTTTTACCAACATATGTACCTACATTCATATTTATGTACGTATGTACATTAGTGTGGTTCCGTTTGTAGGAAGAACAATAAAGTACTAAAAATGAAAGCTTATTACATTATAAGATACCTTTTCTCAAAAAATTTTGTTCTGGGGATAATATTTCGTGAGAAGGTAATATTTTAAGGCTTTTGAAATTTGTTCATGTTTCACACAAGAAAAGTTATCAAATTTGTTTACCATATGAACTCTGAGAGTCCCTTTTAATCATAATTTTTTGTGCCTTCAAAGACCAAAATATGAAAAAAATAAAAACCTCACTAAATATTGATGGCAGGCCAAAATTTTTTAGCAATGTTAGCTTTGAATGAACTAAATTTTAATTTTCGGTGGAACTATCAGCGACTTTCATTTTGGTGCTGCCCTAATGTATATAGTAATACCAACAATGTTAGGAAGTTAAACAAGTTTAGATATGTAACTAGACAAAAATGCATTCCCACATTTAAACTCGAATTGAATCTTGTTTATAAAAGAAAGCAAGACAAATCTGCATATTTCAGTTACATTTTTAACGTTTATTGCCCCCATTTTCATTTTTTTAATTATTGGAAATTTTCTTATACTTAAGGTACTATCATGCCAATGTTTTTTGATTTTGTTTTAAATGATTTTTTAATTGTATAGTCGGATACCACTTCTTATTTTTAAAATTTTTCTCTTTTCTTTTATTTCCCACGCATTCATTCAAATTAATTTTCAACTGCTCTGCATGCAATCTTAAATATGGATATTGTTGGTTACAATGACGTTTTAAATATTCGTGTACAGCTTATAAATATGATTCCAGAACATTCACGCGACCCAAACGGAAATCTGCTCAAAATCTTGAACTGCAATTCGTAAGTATTTATTTATGTAAATGCTGTTTCATTGTGTTGTGGTTGCATATAAAATTATTTTTCTTTTAATTTATTTTTAACTTTCATATTTCTGTAATGTTACTGTTTATTAAAAAGCATTGACATAAATTTGCAATATTGTATTGTATAAGAATATTTTTTATCTGATTTTTTAAGAAATATTCAGTTCAAATTTGGACACACTTGACATTATGTTGACTACAGACTAATAACTGTCCAAAATTTCTAAATATTTGAAGAAAATACAATTTTGTATGTATGTAATTGAAAAAAAGAGACTCATGCAAGAATTTTACCCAATTCAATGAAAATCTTACATGGATACCTTCGAAGATTCCCTAAAATGCCCAAAATTACGAATTTGTGTGTTATAAGAAAATATGAAGAATCCTTGAATCTTGACAGAGAAAAAATAGATCTCATACAAACAATTCTGAACTATTCATTAGAAAGCAAGACTACCGTAGCAATATCGTCAATGTTTCTTCTTACAACAACTAAAATTTACACAAACTAATACTCAAACCACTTTATTTACACTGAAAAAAACTTAACGAAATTATTTTTGTAAAATAAAACACAAGTTTCTGAATATATACGAAAGAATATATTACGAAAGGTTTAATATTTAAAAGAGTAATTATTGCAGATTGGATAAACATAAAGTAGATAATACAAATATTTACTATTTATTTTACCAGATACACACATATGTATGTATGTTTGTATATTTCTACGCATTTCAAATGCTAGTGTAGATTAATTCTTATATGTATTCATATATCTCTTTTAACAAACACCTAAACACTTTTTAATATATCTTAATTTCCTCAATCTAATTGACCGTTAAAAAACAGTTCGACCTTGAATTCAATAAATCAGCAAACATGAGAGCTGTTTATTGTTTGTTTATGTGACGAAATTTATATTTAATAAAAAGTATACATATGTATGTATGTATATAAAAACATACATAAATGTGTATTTATAATAGTTGTGTTTTGTTGCTAACGTTCAAAGGCAATTTCATATAAATTTAAAATGTATAAACGTTAGGAGTTAACGTGTAAAATTATACAAGTTAATTTTAACGTCGATAAAAGTGCTACCAATTCAAAAATAAAAATACAAATATTAATGTGTTTATGTCAAACAATAAAAAAATATTTTAAAATAAAATTTAAATCAAAAAAAAATATCAAATAAAAAAACCTTTTTTAAGAAAATGTAAATAATTTCAAGATTTAGCAGATTTCTTCTGTGGAGTGATGCCAAGTCAGGTAATGTTCGTTTTGTTGCTAACTTTAAGCGTTAACACTCATTGATAGCAACAAAACACAACTAATATAAATGTTGTGTAAATTATAGTATCAATGCAAACCTGTTGTTTCAAACAATGATTGTTAGATTTATTATTTAACAGATGTTAATAATTTCAAAAGTTAAACACTATCAATTGACATGAACGTTTTTTAGAAGCAAAATGAAGATTCCCTTGTCCTCTTTCATGTTTAATTTAAATTTGTTTTTTTTTTTATATATTAACTGAATATTGCTTAAAATGTATTTTATAAGAAAAAATTCTAATAACGGCAACATTTTTTATATTAGAGCTTTTTTAAGCTTTATTATAACAATATTATAGTTCAATGACTAGTCTATTAAGTATTACATATGTATATGTACTAGTCTAATAACACTAATCAACAAAATCGAACATTTTGCAGGCCTTTTAAATAATTTCTATGTATTTCCATCCTCTCAGTTCAAAAATCGTTATGAAATTTTCCGGTTAGCGTTAGTTTCAGAGAAATTTCGATTTTTGTAAAAACATTATTTACGACACTTTTTAGAGGTTTCTAAAAAGTGTTGTAAATTCTCAGAGTTTTTTAACAACACGTTATTCTACACCATGATACAACCATTATTATGTTCTATGGAAGTTGAGTTTTCCCCTAAAGTACTACCAACACAACCAATAATACAATTTTTCTTTTAAAAAATGGAAATTCGTTAAAAACGCAGTGAAATATTTCCGATTGTTTTTTTTACATACTTATGAATCCCAAATATTACAAAATTCACAATCGGTGCCGTAGCGTTGTTTTTGTTTCGAAAATTTTGTCTGCGAAATGACAACAATATGATACTGATAGTGAATTGGATAAATGCGATGCCCTTTATTTTAAAAAGTAAACTTGTTGATGTTTTTAAGTTCTTGTCATGATATTTGTGAGGATCTTATGGCTTCCAAAGTTTCATATTTGTATATATATGTATGTTTTTTGTATCATGATGTAAGAAAACATATATTGTTAAAAGTATAAAAATTCAATTTATTTAAAAATATTTCACTAAATTTGTATCGAATTTCCAATTGTTATTGTTATGTGTTGGTTTACATTAAATTAAACTTGTAAGGGCAAAACAAGAAAAATACAGTTTTCAACTTCGCTGCAGGTCATCCAAGGTATCCAAGGTATGTTGTTAAACAACCCTATAAATATTGGACCGGTACTGATAAATTAGTAAAATACTAAAAAAAAATTTAAAATAACGTTTTAAGTCTATGGAAAAGTTTAATAACTAGTATATTAACTAGTCTATAGACTAGTCTAATAACTATTCTATGGACCATACATGGGAGTAGTTAATTATATCGACTAATTAATTGACGATTTCATTAGCATTAAATTGAAAAAAATTATAATTATTTTTTTTTCATTAGCATTATTTTGTCTAATGGTAATGGTTTTTAATGAAACGATTTCATTAGTAATTATTTAAAAATAAATTTTCATTACCATTTTTCAATGGATTTTAAAAATTTTCGAACATTAGTTCGAATTTCGAAATTAATTTCGAATATCCGAACATTATAATGTATTGTCAGTAGGTGAAATCATGTATGCCAAATTTCAGCACATTCGGACTAGAAGAACTAGTTTTAACAGCTTTAAAATTTTTTCGAACACGAGTTCGAATTTTCGAAATTTTTTTTTTTAGGTTTTATGACTCAGAGATTAATTTAAAAACATAAAAAAATTTTCGAAAATAACTTCGAATTTTCGAACTTAATTTCGAATATTCGAACATATTATTGTATTGTCATCAGATATACTTATGACTGCAAAATTTCAGCCAATTTGGACTACGGGAACTGGTTTTAAAAGCTTTCAAACCTCGAATCTTCGAAAAATTTTCCTTAATATATTTTTCGACAATTTTAAATACTAATTAAATTCGTTTTTGAAAATTCATTATCAAATTCATTACCATTATCAAAAAAAGTTATAATGAAAAAAATATAATTTTCATTAAATGGTACTTAAAATATTTTTCATTACAATTTTTTCTATAAATGCCCACCAAAAAAATTTTGCAGTAGTGCAAAGTGAATGCAAGTTTCATGACTTCTTTAATAACAGTGCTAATACAACTCATTCTAAATGCCTTCCAAAATTCAACCTATTCCGCAGTTAAAAAAATTCTTTGAAACTTCAAAAATGAATTCAGATTGTTATTTTAATCAAATGAAATGTATGTGTTATTAGAAATATTTTTGATTATTAATATTATTTTATATATTTTCCCTAATTTATTATACTATTTTCCTTAAAAATATTTAAAATGTCCTTCAAAAATACATACAAAACAAATAGCTTGAATTAATGAAACATCGTTTTCGAATCATTGAAATTGCATTGGTTCGATTATTCGAAATTCTCGCATAAACACATGATCTCCAATGACACGCTAATGTTAAAATCATGCATGTTTCACCTAAATCGAACCACTTCGTCATCACTTGCACCTCTGATTGAACAACATCTTTGTCATGTAACTTTTTGCTGGGTGGTAATGAAATTTTAATGCTTAATGAAAAATTCCCATGTATGCTATGGACTATTCTGTATACTAGTCCATGAACTAACTTATAGAAAATATGTTTGTAAAATATAGATTAGTCTATGGCTTCTTAGAAGAGATCATTCACTTAAATTCACTTTATAATGAAACCAGTGCGTTAGCTTATGCGAATACCACTGTATAAATAATTGCTCATATATATGATTTACACTAATTAAAAAGGCTTTAGGATAACAAACTATAATGTACACATCAAGATAAATTGGTTGTGAGATTTTTGGTGCTATTTTTTGACACAAATGAATACGTATGTTGGCTAGTTAGTGACGCAAATGACAATTTATATATGTACATGCACATCGAAAACAAATGAGTCATGTACGTAAATAAGAACTAATTTATTTTCCTAACATTACTCCTTAAAGTGTATACATAAATTGTTTACTTCTTAATGTACAAGACAACTTTTTATATTTCTATATATTTTATGTTTGAAAATAGTAAAATCAGCACCACAGCACTATCTTTCCTTATAACATTATTTATAGCAGCAATTGTTTTAATGTTTTAATATTTTATTGTTCATAGACAAATTCAACGAATACTTCACAGTATCAGACAAATAATCATCACCAACAAAATGCTATGCATTCACAGCCAGATAATCCGATGTTTAATTTAGAAATTGGTGGTTTGGTCACAAATATGCATAAGTCATTTTTGCAAGATACATCACCGCCACCATTTTCATCCATGGACGCGTCTATGGACCGTATGAACAATTCGCTAATTACATCAGCAGATTTTTCGAATATAAACTTTTTGCAGTCGACCAACAGCTTAGATTTTGGTGGTTCAGATGCGGTTGGATTTAGTAACTTTAACCTAACTGGTAAAGTAACAAATGATGGTTATAGCTTAAGTGACATGATTCGAGACCGAAAGGCTCTCGAATCACTGACCATGTCTAGTGATGGAACTTTAATTAAAGACTCACACATTGGACAAATCGATGATATTTCTCTGACCCTCAGTAAAACGGCATCGGGTTGCAGTACAATGGACAACTCCACAGAAAGCGTCGAGGCTAATAATCGCACAGTAGAAATCGTTAACAGCAACATGGATAGAACTTTCAATGGTGGTGTGCAATTGGAATTAGCCTCGTGTCATGGATTAAAAACTTCAGGGAGTAATAGTGGTGGTAACCAAATACCGAATGCTCTTCAGCGTACAATGATTCTATCGGATGAAATGATTGGTGATATTACCTATAATTTGGTTGAAAACAGTATGTATGCTAGCATACCCTCAGATCAAGCTCTTAGCGTAACTCAAAACTATGGGGACACACAAAATTCGGCAAAGGAGAATAAGCCTGCAGCAGTTCTTGATGAGACAATATGCTTATCAACGGCAAGTGGAGGTGCCGATAGTGTTACAGAAAATGTAAAAGCCGGAAACTCAACATTTGAATGTCAGAATATCACACCAGATACGCGCTGTGAAACACCCGAGGGTGTAGAAAAGAACATTGCAACCATGAAGAATTATATGTCAACTCCTCATGCATCCAGTGTACGTTATAATAAACATCATTACACTCCGACGTTAAAAATGGTTTATGATGGTAACATATCGCCGATAGTTCCACCTACCGGTGCTAATGCCACAAGAGTTCTTAACGAGACTTTTGAAAACAATCAACACAAAGCAATCAACGATCAAATGAACAAAACTAACATCATATATCCAACATTCGACAAGAATTTAAAACACTTAGAACAGCCGAGTCCTTCGCTCGAAATGAAGAACGTTATGGATTTAGCCCAAGCTGAAGCTAATCTACTGGCATCGAATAACAATGAGGAAGAATTCGATCATATGTTGGATGAATTTAGTAAAGTGGAGTTGAATGCGGAGCAATTGAAAATGAAAAAGTCATTAGACTCGATTAAGAGACGCTTTAACTATGGCCCAAATAGAGATAAATCGCAACAAAGAGAAATTTCGCGTGAAGCTAAGGACATGCGTGATATGATGAGGGTATCCGCAGATATATTGGGGGAGGAAGACCACTCTTCCAAAGACTATCTTAATATGACCATGGATATTGTTACACAAGATGATTGCAAGAAATCGAAAGAGCATTTAGTGGAATCCCCTCATGCGTTAAGCGAAACGTCGTCTGATGTTATAAAGAGCCCCCTTAAAGATTCTGTTACGACGAGCAGTATAACGGATTCCAAGATTTCAAATGGTCTTAGTTTATCTTCGGTAAGCACTGCAAGTACTGGAGGCGAGCGTCTTTTAAGCCGACGAAGTCGTTTATATGATGACTTTAATATGTCCACGCTATCATCGAGCTCAATGCATGGTACTAAAGTATCTTTGGGATCATCGTTTACAGTACACAAAGAAGATGATGCTATAGGTGACATTCGGCCAAATATAACAAATGAGACTGAAAATTTAAGTGGTCAAAATCCCCTTGAAATGGTGCAAGAAAAGACTGAGTCAATGCCAGAAACACAATCTACTTTGTCAACCCAACATTCGGATAACGCCAAAGAATCGACACCTGGCCAATATAGACTGGTTGAGAAACGCGAACGGGATCGTGATCGATTTAAAACTATTAAAATAAATAAAAACCGCAATGGTGACGCGGGCTGTGGAGATGGTCTTTCGGGATTTGAATTAAATGTGCCTTGTATTGATGACTACGCTATTGATGTGAACGTTGAAAGTGCAGAAGATTCCGAACAGATGAATCAGAGGTTTTCCAGACGTGATCAAACTGCTTCCCCTGTTTTCAATAACAATAAATCCGAAGTTGAGACGAATATTACGAATAAATCAACATCGAAAATAAATCCTAACTTCTTAACTTACAAGAAACCAAAAGATAAATTACAAACTAATATTCGAAACTTGCCAGAGGTTGCACCCGCTCCTACTGCTGTCCCTGTAGCACCGGAAGTAGCATCCTCTAAGCCTCGTTCATTATCTCGACCACGATATCTTAGCGGACTGACAAAGTTTTCCGCAGTTAGCAAAGCGACATCGGCTGACGAACTAGAGAAATCTATTCCACGACAAACAAATCTAAATGCAACAACCTCTGCATTGAATGTTGGTCTATCAAAAGGATCAAGTGCGGCAAATGTCTCCTTAAATCGCACACAAGTTGGCGGACCTAATGAAAAGCAATCGGGTGAACTAAAAAGCCCCATGGGTATCAAATCAAAATCTTTTCATAACTTGTCAAGCCATCATACTTATGCCAACAATACCGGTGGAGGCTTGCAAGCACCTAAAAGTTTTGGCCTTAAAAAACCAAGTGCAACAGGAATTTCAACCGAAAAATTGGTAAATAATCAAGTTTAAACATTTAATAAAAGTATTATATATTGAAATTTGTTTTATATAATTTGTTTAGGCCAAAGCAAATCCAAATCGAAATTCATGTTTGTTAAATCCCAGCAGCAATCAAATGCCGAACACGCAACAGGTTAATATTATGAAATCTGACAATTATTAGATGTAACAATTTGTTTGTGATTTTAGAAATCTGACGAATCAGTATTTAAAGTTCCGAAACTTGTATCTGGCATACGAGCTCCTGGAGCTGCAATGCAAGGCGGTGCAGCTGCAAAACGTGCTGGTTTGGCAAGACCATCTTCGGGTTACTATAGCCTCACAGTTACAGCCAAAGGAATGCAACCGGCCGCATCAAATGCTGATTGTGAAGCGGGAAGACAATCTCCTACAGATGTAAGTGGTATCTTGTTTCCAATATATTGCTATTAATTTTAAAATTTTCAATTTCTATCTGTAGAGTATGTCGTCAGCATCTTCCCGAGGTAGCGCTCAAAGTCTTAATAAAACTACGGTTATAAAGACAACTGGTACCTCTAATAATAGCAATGCGTTGAAATCAAATACTACAGCGGCTCTTACCAAAATTACCATCGGTTCTACAGGTATTCCAAAACCATCTGGCCTTAGGCCGCCTTCGAATATAAAACGCAGTGGACTTCCAAGACCATCGAGTTTTATAAAAACTGATAAATAAAGTAAAATATTATTTTAATATTTCTTTTCCCATAAGAAACTACTTTAAATTGCTCTCTTTTTTTTATCTCATAAACTTATTTAAGTTCTCAAATATGTTAGCATGTCTATATAAGGACCTTCTAACTTCTCCCTCTTCATTTTAACTTTAAGCGTATACTTAACATGTGTACTAAGTGAAAAAAAAACTCAGTTTTTGTCCATTTATATTATTACTGATTTCGTAATTATTATAAAGCAAAACTGATACTCAACTTATCAATCAATTAAATCCATTAATCCGTACTAACTTACTAACTTTGGCTAATTATTAATTTCGACTGTATTTTTTGTATGTCGCATTTATTAAAGAAAAAAAAAAATGAAAAAAACGTTATGTTACAATATAAAAATTATAAATTTTGAGTATTGTAGATTATATTCTGCTCAAATACAGAATTTATAAAATATTTTTGAAATTGTTATAGATATGAAAATTGAAAATTAAAAAAAAAAGTTTGTTAAAGTTCCTGCCTTAAAAAAACATCAGGAATATTACAATGATGATGTCCTTAAACACAATTAGTGCTGCTCAGTTAAACGAAAGAAAACTAAGAAAATGTATTAAATATTGAAATTAGTATTTATTTTTGAAAGAAAATTGAATAAACAAAAAATAATCTCCCATCGTTTATATACAAACAATACCTTCATCATTTAATTTTTAATTTTTCCAAAATAAAAATACACTTGAGTGCCAATTATGATTTCTTTGCTTATTCACATGAAACTCAAAACTTCTTATTCCTTGTCCCATGAACTTGAGGAGAATTCTATAAACAAAATCACAAAAAATAAAAAAATATCGTTTTAACCTCAAGCGAAAACCTATAACATTTTTTTTAGTTAAGGAAATGTGTTTTTCCCTTTTACATGCATATCTCTTATTTTAGTTTGTAAGTTTTTAAAACATACAAATATTCAACTATGTTAACTAAATAATTATTAATATACAAAAATGTTTAATTTCATTTTATATTGCTGTCATATTCAATCCATACACAAATTGCCTTCTTAAATACGAATAATATATTAAAAAGAGCTTGTTATAAATTTGCTTTAAACACCCGTTTATTTCTATTTTATTTTTTTATTTTTCCACCATTAAAGTTGTTGCTTAGATTATCTATATTTAAAATAACATACATATGTATTATTAATTGGCGAATCATTGGCTTGTTGTTTAAATCTCATAGTCGTTAATATATCATATTAAAACTAATCCCCAAATGATAATTAATATTTAACCCCAACAATTCAGTTTAGTTTTTATTCTTATGTATTATTTTTAAGACTTTATACTAAATAATATTTTATGCATTGATGCTGAAAAGCATATACAATAAAAACACATTAAATGAAATTGTATAAAAAAAATAATCATATCATATCTTTTATTTTATGAGAATGAATAAATTCTATATAGAATTAATTTTAAATTCGACTTTTTGATGTGCTATTTACATTTTTGAAAATATTCACTTGTTAATATTTCAGAAATTTAATTAATAATATCCTAGGTGGAAGCCAATCGTCACTCGATAAATTATAACGAATAGTCAAAATGATAATCCAAAGGAGTCAATACATGGCAATGAAATTTTTCACTAAAGTTTTTTAAGCGACTACTTTTTAGATTACTAGGGCACGGTAATGTAACGACTGTCTTTGTTCTCGCTAACAAAAGGGACACTAAAGTGTCGACTGTGTTCGTTCTCGTTTACAAGGAATACATTCGTGACGAAAGACGAATTAGAGCCGACCAGGAGGTTAAAAGTTAGTGGAAATGACTGTTATTTTTGGATGCATTGACTCTTTGTCGTAATGCTGTGATATTGATACCGCATATTTATACCGTACACCACTATAGTCTGGAGGGTATTATACGTTTGTGCCGATGTTTGTAACACCCAAAAATATTGGTTCTACATCCATCTTAAAGTATACCAGAATCACTTTCTTAGTCGATTTAGCTATGTCAGTCTGTCCGTCTGTGTGTCCATGTTAACCTTTTGCGCATGCTACAGGTCGCAATATTGAAAATTATTAAAATCGGTATATTATTTCGCATAGCCCCCATACAACCGTACCACTCATAAATAAGTTAAATGTTCTTGTATCACTCCAAATTGCAAAACTTCGTTTATATATAAGTCTTAACTATACTGCTTATTTTCGTAATTATCGGGCCTCATTTGACCCCCTCATACCTCCCATATAAAGTCCCCTTCAGTAAATGACTTAATGGTCAAAATTCGCTAATGAACACTAATATAGTATAATAGACGTAAATCCCTCTACCAAAATTTATAAGGATAAGCCCATAATAAACCCCATATAACCTCACTTTTAGAAAATACTTTTCTTTTTGTCAACAAATTCTTAAAATAATTCTGAATTAGCGTAAAAATGAAATTAAATGAGTTATTATTAAAAAATAATCAACATTTGTAATATAGTCACTGGTGCAGGGTATCATATGGCGACCATGTCCGACTATACTTACTTGTTTTCATGTGTTTTTTTTTTTCGAAGTTTGCCATATCCCCCTTATTAATGAACCATTCCAGAAAATTATAACAAACATAAAGACAGTCTGGAAGTCTGACATCACTATCTATGAATAACGATTCAGTATATACTTACATACATACATATGTATATACTTTGTAGGGTCGCAAAATTTTATTGTGGAAATTACTAACGGAATGACAAACTTATACATATACCGAAGCTGAACCAATTTTATTGAAAATTTTAAGTGATTTCGAATTCATTGGTCGTATAAACATTTTGTGGGTACATCGAGGAGAACAGAGTTTTTACGTTTTCTGTGAAATCATTTGTATTTAAGGGACCTTGAACATTTTTTTAAATGTTTGATTTTATAAAATGTTAAATAATCATTTGTATTTATGTATATGGAACTTCTTGACACTCCATTAACAAAAGTTTAAAGAAAGACAATTGTCTAAACAATCAATGAACAGGTAAATTTAAATGAAAATATGTATAATTTTTACGACCAACAACCTAAACAAAAGAAAAGAGCTACTACAATTTGCATTTCATTTAATTTATTTTTAATAAACGAAAAGAAAACAATACACAATATAAAACGGTCTTAAACATACAATATACATATATGTATAAAAATATATGATATAACTTTATAATTGTTAAAATAAATTGCATGTACATATGTATACGAGAAAAAGAGGTTATTGAAATATTAAAAAAAACAAATGCAGATATTATACAATTTTGAGATGACAAATGAAATGTATACGTATGTTTTTAGTTTAGCTTGAAAAAATCACAACTTATTATTAGAAAATGTCAATATTTAGAGTAAGTAAACAGTACATATGAATACAAGATGAATGAAATTTCTTTAGACAATTTTTTCAAGTTATGAATTCATTGAAGAACTTAAGCTTGAATGATTTTAATGCTTTTGTGGAATGTTGTTTGCCTGTTGTTGCACATTATTTATTGGTTGTTGTGGTATAGCATTATTTATTGGCTGCTGTTGCTGCTGCTGTTGCTGTGGAATGTTGTTATTAGCTACAGGCTGCTGTTGTTGGGGAGCTGGATTGTTAACAACAGGTTGTTGCTGAGTGGGAGAATTACTTGCAACAGGTTGTTGTTGTTGAGGGGGTAAGTTATTAACAATAGGTTGCTGTTGTTGTTGAGGTGGCAAATTATTTACAACGGGTTGTGGTTGCTGCTGGTATTGTTGTTGTTGTTGAGCTGGTATTTGCTGATATACTTGATTTTGATTTAATTGAACAGGTTGTCCTTGGAATTGTTGTTGCTGTTGTTGATATTGTTGCTGTTGTTGTTGTTGCTGCTGATATTGATGCTGCTGGTATTGTTGTTGTTGCTGATGATACTGCTGTTGTTGTTGCATGTGCTGTTGTTGGGGATCTTGATAATGCATTTGTGGTTGCTGTTGATAACCGGAAGGATGTTGTTGTTGTTGTCCAGTTTGATATGCCGTATTTGGATCATGTGCATAATAGCCCTGTGGCATATTTGGATGTGGAGGAAGCTACAAGTCAAAAAAATCATATTAATCTTTCAAACCTAATTCTAATAACATTTAAATATTGAAATATACCAATCCTTGTGCAATCATTCGATCAATTTCCTCCTTTCTTCTCCGTTCGAATTCTAAATATTCTTCGTGCGTATATTGAGGTTGTTCATCAATGGTCTGCCATTCTGGATCTCTATTATATTCGTCCCGCTTTGTTTGTTCCAAAAATTCTTGGAAACTTATTAAACCATCACGATTGGTATCAGTTTCTTGGAAAACGTGTTCACGCATACGTTCCATTTCTTCAGCACGTTCACGCATATCATCTTCGGGTAAGCCAGACTGGTATACTTTATCCAATTCTTTAACAAACAGCGCTTTAACTTCGGTTTCATCCCAAAAACCATTACCATCGACATCTGAAATGAAAAATTAATTAGATTTAACCTATAAATGAACAATATGAATAATATAACAAATTCTTATTTATTTGACTAGTAATGTCACCATTATTTCTGGAACCAGTTCTTTGAAAAAAATATATTTGCGAAAAGTTATAGTTTATAGTTAGTTAAAGGCTTCTTAATATTCTTTGGGTAAAATATTACTTTAATAGCTTTAACATAACTTTTCCAACGTAACTTAGAATTATTAATATCGCAATGTCACCAGTTGTACTCAAAATTCAGTTACAAATATTGAACTAAACTAACAAACACATAAAGTAAATATCATTGCAAGTTTTTTGTAGTCAGGTCTAGATGTTAAATATTTGTCTATGCTATAGATAGATCTATTAAGTACTTTTTTATAATAACATTCTTACCATGAATCATAAAGAATGTATGAGGATCAAAATCTTGTTTATCCATATGATCCTGTTTCTCCCACACTTCTTCCAATTGCGCTTTATTTCCAGGGTGATGTACTTTCTCATGTTTCTTGTGTTTTTCCTGTAAGGCTTTTTGTTCTTCTTCGAATTTTTTACGTTGTTCTTCGTCTAATTCCTTCTTAATCATTTCTTTCTCAAATTCTTTTTGCATTTCGTACTCTTTAAACTCGGCCTGTCTCTTACGATCGGCTTCGGCCAAATCTTCAGCAGTTTTCTTAATCAATTTCTTTAAATCTTCGATTTCGAATGTATGTTCATTAGCATGATCCAAATGCTGGTTGATTTTCAAGTGTTCGCGATCGATTTCATTTTCCAATTCGTACTCCTTTTTCGCTAAAGTACGTAAACGTTCCAATTCGCGGCGTTTGATTTCATCCAATTTTGTGCGTACATGATGATTCACATAGTCTAATTCTTGGGCAATTTTACCACTCTGTAATGTAATTAATATATTAGAATTGGGAATAAAAGGCCAATTAAAATTAAATTTTAAAATCCCCAAGGTATTTCCCCCTGACTCATTTTCGTCACAGATATTGAATCAGAGTAGCTATTATGATAATGTTCTTTATATCTGATTTGTTGATTTAAAGGACACAATCAAAAGCTCATATTCTATAAATACTTACACGTATATCAGCCTCTGGAGCTTTGTCTAATTTCTTGCGAAATTCTGGATCACTTTCCAATGCTTCAACGACCTCTTTTAAATAACGTTCATATTCCAAAGCTGTCTCAACATCAGGCGATTCGGGAGTACTTGTTTCTTCTTTTTTCTCGTCTTTTTTTGTTTTGGTTACTGGTAGTGCACAACTTAAGAGTATGCAACTCCCAATAAGGAGTATTGTTATGGTTGTTTTCATTTCGACTAATATCGTTTCGATGCGATGTTTACTTTAATTGTGTAATATTTATACGGAATTTGTTTTTTGCTCTAAAATTTACAAACAATTGTGCAAATATTTAACACGAAGTCAGGTTTTGTGTTTTTGTCTTATTCCAGAAATTCAAGAACTTCTGACGTGTCCGAGACTACAAAGACAATAGGCCGTTTTTACACAGTAAGTAGTCACATCTCTAGTAAAGTAGCATTTACACGATATGTTTTTTTAGGTTTTTGTAAAGAGCTATGGCCTTACATCAAACTGCCTCTTCACATTTATGAGTGTTGGTAAAATCCTGTTTTGCTTAGTACAGCCACACATCAATTTTTTTTTTATCAAATTTCATCTTAAATTTGTTTTTAAAATAACGTTTATTTAGATATGCGTTGCTAATATACCGTTTGCAAGGCGGTAAATTACTGGTATTTTGCGTTCGTAATGATGTTTGTAATATCCAAATATAATAGACCTACATCCACTATAATGTATAACAATCGGCACAGAATCACTTTCAGAGTCGATTTAATTTTGGCCATCCGTCTGTGTGTCCAAGTAAACTTAGTGCGCAAGAACAGGTCGAAATTTTAAAGATAAATTAAATATATTAGTATGTATCTCTACTGAAAATGGCACAACTAAGTATAAATGATATTACCCATTTTTATAATGACCGGTCCTTATTTTATCCTGGCCCCGTAGAAATTAACCCTCATATAATTACTTGGAAGTCCATAATTCACTTTCCTACAAGAAATTAATGACCGATACATCCCTACAAGATCAGTGACTGTTAAAATATTAATTATTGTTGTTGCAAAGTCGCACGTAAACAAAAGCTTCTATCAAGTTTTCCATAGAACTTGATAGAAACTTTATTCTACGCAATGGTCGATATTTCCTTAAACCGTGTCAGTCAAATGACCGTTTAATTGGCTGTCACTGCTCTTGTCGGGTTATATGCTCTAGTATCATAATTTATATATTGTATGTAGGTATATATAGAAAAGGCAGAGATAAAAAATCGTCCTAAATATCATGGACCTAGGAACTCTACATTTATAAAACTCCGTCTTTAGTTTCATTAGTAAGGAAATGGAGAATTAAAATTCAAAATTCCCAAAAAAAGTTCCTCCAACGTTTATAGCATTTATTTAATTAAAAGAAATTGTACAAAAAAAACTAATTTTATAAATTGTTTTTTCTTTCAGTATGTTAAAGTATGTTAAAATATATTAAAAATTTAAGCAGTTTCCATAGGTACAAATTGGACCTCTTCAGTTATATCGAATTGCTTAATTTTTGTATCCAAAACAGCAGTTGTTCCCAATTTGAAAGCATAATTTAGCTAAATAAAATTGAGAGTAAATTTAATATTTTATTAAAATTTAATTAACAGATGTAAACATACCTGTCTTTCTCCCTTTTTGTTGGCCAATTCATAATTGCGCAAGTATTCAGTGGAATCCTTGCGAATTACACATAAATCAATATTGGAACCAGAACCTAAATCATTAAAGACACCAGCCGCAATTGCATCACGCACCAACTTTTTACCCTCTTCTTCAGTCATATCGGGTTTCCAGCGTGCTTCAAAAACTGCCATGGCAGCCAAGCTACCAGAGCCCATAGTGACATAAGGCAATTTGTCTGTCGAACCATGAGGATGTATGGAATAAATATATGAGCCGGTTTTGTCGACACCTCCCAAGACCAAAGCAGCACTAATATGGCCTTGGTAACGGAATAACATTTGTTTCAACAAAGTGTTTGCTGCCACCACTGGTACTTGACGTCCGGTATTAAGACGATGTAATTCCAATTGTGAAGCAATCATATCGGTGGTCATTTCAGTATCTGCAGCTGTACCAGCACCGCAGCAGCTAATGGAAACAAAATTAAAAAATAAATATATTGGAGAACAAAACAATTTTCCATATTTTTATGCGTTTTTATACGTACTACATATTTTTGGCTAAATAATGAATTTTAGAACAATTTTTATCAGAGACAATGGGACCCTCGGTTGCACGCGTATCAGCCCCTAAAATTACACCATCCTTAAAGACAATGCCTGCAATAGTGGTACCAGTTTTAACAGTCTTGGGAGCTTGGAACCCATTCCTCAAAAGATCAGCGTTTCTGTGTGAATCAATTAAATTTGATAAAAAAAATCCCATACAAAATTACACATTTTACCTTTTGCAGTTTTCAAAATTGAAACCAGATTTTGGTACGTCTCTAGTTAGTTCCAATTGCATTTTAATATATTATTTAGAAATATTTGTGAAAATTAAAAGTTTTTGCAGACAATTGTTAAATTTGCAAGCGGCGGAATGACAAAACACAATTTTTTGTTTGACATTTAATAATTATTGTTCAGTGGCAGCGTTGTCAACTTAGTGCTTTTAGCACTGATTTTAGTGCTTTTAAAAATTTTCGACTCGGAAAAATTTCGAGTTAGTGTGTAGTGCTTTTTTTAGTCCTTTTTCAATAACTTTGGTGGCAATAAATTTAGTATCGAAACAGTAACATCTATATATGTATTATGAAATATTAGCTGTTAAGCCTGTCCCTGCCAGGCAAGAAAAATCACAAAGAATGTTTTTTTCAAAATCAAAGGATGATAAATGAAAATAGAATACAAATAAACTTAATTAGAGTTTTCATTTAAAGACTTAAGTTTCCCATTGTGCAAGTGTGCAAGTTTATTCGACTTGTTCAAATTCTGTTCAATTACTATACTTGTAAACATTTTAAAACTATGTCAACGAATTTAAAAAATAAAAAATAATTATTTAAACAAAAAATGTGAATATTCAAGTGCTTAAGTTAAAAAGTGATCACTACAGAGCGGTTCTATTAAATGCACAATAAGACTGTTCAAGAGTGCCAGTCTAAATAGTCGCTTAAATTTATAAGTGTTGTGCAAATCAATTCCCATACAATTCAAGTTTACTTAATTAATAATTAATTATCGAAATAGTACAAAAATGTTTAAATTCAAATTTATTTTAATATTTTTTTTGTTTTATTAGACCAACAAAATTAGTCGGAAAAATTAGCAAACTGGGGAAATTTAGATAGCTTTATTTCGGTATTAGGGGTCAAAGGTTACAAAAATCATTTTTTTACAATTATTTTGCTTATTGTGATTCCCACGACTCCAGATGATGAATACATTTCTGTTGACAATTAAATTTTCAATATTTTAGTTGAAGACTATTTTTGCATATCATTAGTTATTTTCGCATTATTTTTCCATTGCACTAATATTTTAAAATAAAACAAGTAAGAGTGCTATATTCGGCTGTGCCGAATCTTATATACCCTTCACCATAGTGTATTTAAATAATATAAATTTTATAAAATTTAAATTTATGTACCTATTTAATTTTCCCGATTATATCATTATTATAGCAATAGCAAAATAAAATGAACAACAACAACGATAAACGAAATAAACACTAAAAAAACAAAATACACAAGGCAGTAAAACCAACAGACATCCAAACATACGAAACGAAATACACAAAAAAACAAAAACGCAATGAAACCAACATACGAAACTGTACACCAACAAAAACAATATACACAAGGTAATGAAACACACAGCCATCCAAACATACAAAACTGAATAGACCAAGAAACAAAAACAATATACACAAGGCAATGAAACACACAGCCATCCAAACATTCGAAACTGAATACACCAAGAAACAAAAACAATATACACATGCCAATGAAACACACAGGCATCCAAACATGTGAATCGAAATACTCAATGAATAAGCAGTGTTGTTGTTGCTTATTAATCAAAACATGAAAAAAATTGTCTATTTTTATGAAATTTCCAGAGGTTGTCTCGGATTTTTGCTTATATCTCCGTCATTTATGGACCGATTTTGCTGATTTTAAATAGCGATCTTCTCGAAAGCATGTCTAACAGAATTATTGAAGATTCGGATCTCGCCGATATCTGGGGTCCTCTAAAAACTGTTTTAACAGACAGACGGACAGACAGACGGACATGGCTTAATCGACTCTGCTATCTATAAGGATCCAGAATATACATATATACTTTATAGGGTCGGAAAATTATATTATAGAAATTACAAACGGAATGACAAACTTATATATACCCTTCTCACGAAGGTGAAGGGTATAAAAACGAAGCATTGGTTTATTGGAATAAAATCTATTAGAATTTGTATCACTTTTGCAGAAAAATGTAAATGTATAATTATTTGTGGAATACTACCCAGTTATTTCATACATTACTTGGCAGTGAGTGATTGTTATCAACAACATTAATTTTTTCAATAGAATTTGTAACCAATTGTCTAGAGCGTGTGTATAATTTGGAATTAGTTAATGGTTCTAATTCTAGTCGATATTAGAAGTTTTTTGAAAAATTATTGTTTTTTAAATTTTTGTAAAAACCATTCCAAATAGCACGATTAAATATCTTGTTAATGGAGCATTGAGTAACAGAAAAGGCTAATAAACATAGGAAATTACTGTAATGCCGATTTTAAATACAGAAAAATGGGGTAAGTACTTTTTAATCAGTTATTTTATGGTTTTCGTCGAGCAAAACCCGGATAGGTAAAGATTTTTCTGATTTCTCCAGATTTTTTAACTTTTCCACAAAATGTGTAAAAATTTTAAAATTTTAGCACACTTAGATCAGACTTTTGGAAACCTATTCAGGATCTTCATACATAAATTGTGTTTCCTTTTCATAATCGATCTAATTGACATTGCTGATGGAGCAAATTGTGTTTTAACGTTTCGGGTAATAGACACATTTAATACAAAAGCCCAAATATGTCTGTATAACATTTTTTATCCCATACAAATGTAAGAACAAAAAATATATTTCCAACATTGAAAAAATAGAATTATTTTCGCTTCTTCGGAAGTCTCTAAACATCATATCCTTCAGAAGGTAAAAAATTCAATTAGTGCTGCTTTTGAAGTGGTGATTCTTTTGGAAGTACTTCGTTTTATTTTTGCATGGTGCTTTTGTAGAATTATAATAAATTCGTTAGTTTGATTGGGTAAAAATTTTTGAAGCAAAAATTGGGAAATCGGCACTTTACTATTTTGAAGGCAAAATATCGGCAAATCTGGCAGGCCTGCTCGGTATCCGTTTTTATTTAAAATCGTTGAAAATTTAAAAATTAGAGGTATTTCAGAACTTTGCCGGCTTAGAGTTAATTTTACGCCGCCGGCTATATTTTTAATGTCAGTCGCCGCCACCGTTAATATTTGTCGGCGCAGGGCTCTGTTTTATAATTTGACCAATTTATTCGACAAATATAATTTATTATAAATATCAATTAAAATTGTTAAAATAAAATAGTTAAATTCGCAAACTATGTCAGTTGTACAGCAAATGAAACCTTTAGTTTGGAATACTCTAGCAAAGTGGCAAAAAATAAACAATATTCGTAAGTTTTTATTATAACACCACCGGCATGAGGTAACCTTATAATCTACAAAGTAATTGGATTTTTTCGCAGGTTTATTTTCGAATGCCTCTATTGAGCGCAGAAATGATCTGTTTACCAAAGAACAGAAAAGACAACGAGAGTTAGTGGGTCGTATTGAAAAAATTGAGGTACGTTATTTAGGACTCCCAGAAGATGTTACCCTTATTATGAACCGTGATCTATCCACACCATATAATTGTGCTCAGCATCTGTCCGAGGGCCACTGTAAACGTTCAGCTCTAGCTTTAATAGATGGCAATGTGCCCTGGGATATGCACAGACCATTGCCTGACAATTGCACTTTACAACTTTTAAACTTTACTGTTGCAGATCCACATGTGGTTAACAAGTAAGTTTTTTGTACTGTTCTCTTAATTCATATGTGATTGTATATATTAAATTATGTTATTTTTTATTTTCAAGGGCATTTTGGCGTACCTGCAGTTTTATGCTAGGAGCTGCTTTACAAAATGCTTTCAAGGAGGAAGCTCGTTTACAATTGCATAGTTTTCCTGGGCCAAATAGTATGTATATATAGAACAAAAATTTTATTTCAGTATTTCCATATTCTCACTTTTTATATCATTGTAATTTAGTAAAATCTGGTAGTTTCGTTCACGATATTGTGTTGGGCTCTAAGACATGGAAAGCTTCCAACGAAGAATTACGTGCCTTATCAGCAGAAATGATAAAATTGGCCGCTAAAGACCTTAAACTTGAACGTCTAGAAGTGAACAATGAATTGGCTTTGGAAATGTTTAAAGATTCGCGTTACAAGAGTGAGCAACTTCCAAGTATTTCACAACAAAATCATGGTCGTGTTGTTCTTTATCGCATGGGAAAACATATCGATATTTCAAGAGGTCCTATGGTAGCTTCTTCACGTTTTCTTGGCAAATGTACAGTGACCGCTGCCCATAAACTTGCCGATGAAGGAGCTAGCGATGCATTGTACAGAATGCAAGGTGTAGCTTTACCTGTTGGATTTGTTTTGAATCACGTTGCCTACGGATCACTTGAAGATCGTGCTAGAAAATTGGTATGTATAACTTAAAATATTTAAACATTCTATGATTTGACATTTTTATGACCCTATTCGTAATATTTAAAGTTTTCGGCATTTACTCTAAACACAATCTTTAATTTATTAATACAAAAATTAGAAATTTTTGTTGTAAACAAATGTTATTGTTTAACCCACGATATTTACTCAGAGGAGAAGCAAGGATAGTAATGTTGTTTATCAATGTGTATGAATCTCTTTGACTCCACGTTACTTGCCACGCAAACACAACCACTATTATCATCATAACTACAAACAGCTTCAGTTGCTTTAAACTATTTAAATCTTGAAGTAATTCTCTTAGCCATATTAATTCATATAGTGCAGAGCTTAAGGTCACGTCTTCAGCTTCATTCGATGATGTTGAACTTTTTGCTGTTTTTTACTTGACCATGACACTGTAATTCATAAATTTTAAAGATGTAACCTATAACAGACTTTAGATCTGTTATATCCCTTGCCCAATGGTCGTCAATTGTAGTAGTTTTTAGATTTTCTATTGACCTCAATCAGTAAATCTTAAATCTATCTATATATATAAAAGAATGTGTGTTTGTTTGTATGTTTGTATGTTTGAACGTTATAGACTACTAAATGGCTGAACCGATTTTCTTCAAATTTTCACTGCGTTTCCTGTATGTCTGGAATAGGTATAGGCTACTTTTTATTTTTAAATCCCAAGTGGGCGAGGAGCCATTCCCATATTAAGAAAATATTAAATCCGTATATTTGAGATCATATAACAGTTACAGTCCTCAAATTTTGTCGGAGCAACTTTAGTGTCAATATGATTATGTAGGACAAAAAGTAGACGGAATAGTATTAGGGGGCGTGGCACCTCCCATATAAATTAAATACAAAAATTCGTTTATCTTGGAAACTATTACAGTTAGAATCTTAAAATTTTGCACGAATAATTTTTACATCCTTTTAAACATTTTGGGTAATAAATTGGCGGACTACCCATGAGGGGAGCGGCACCTCCCATATTAATTAAATACAAAATTCGTTTATCTGGGAAACTAATGGAACAAAATTCTTCAAATTTTGCACGAAGAACTTAAATATTCATCTGAACATTTTGGAGGAACAAAAAGCGGACTTACATCTGGAGGGGGCTTAAAGCCCCCATATGAGTTAAATAGAAAAATTCGTATATCTGAGAAACTATTAGAACATTTGAGTATAACGGGCGGACTTTTAATGGGGAACTTGGCACCTCCCATATGAATTAAATATAACATTTCGTTTATCTGGGAAACTAATAGAACTTGATTCTTAAAATTTTGCACAAATTACTTTAATATTCATCTGAACATTTGGAGGAAAAAGTACGGACTTTAATCCTGGGAGCTTGAAGCCTCCACATGAATCAAATAGAAAAATTCGTATATCGTATATCTTCAAATTTTATATGAAGAACTTTGGCATTCATGTGAACATTTAGATCATAACGGGCGGACTTTCAATGGGTGGCTTGGCACAACATATATGAATTAAATACAAAATTTCGTGTGTCTTGGAAGCTCGTATATTATTCAAATTTTTCATAAATAGATAGAAATTGGCGATAGATAGAAACTGGCGAACTTGCAATAATTTGCTTGACATCTCTCATATGTAACATATTATAAATCTGGAAAACTATTGGTACATATTGCTTTTAGGGTAGCAAAGCACACTGGGTATAGCTAGTAATATAAAAAACTTCGTTTTCAGTTTGTCAATACTTGGTATAAAGACAATAATCTTGTATGGAACGTTTGAAATCTGAACTTACTTTATCATTCTAGTCCATAGAATGATTCATGTAGTCGACAAGATAAACCTTTTCCAGCTGTCAAGCATTCGGGTACAGCCATAAAGATTTCCTCTTTAAGAAGGCTGTTTTTATGTACAATTGATGAAGGAGCAGATTTTTCTTCGACGCAATAGCTAGTCCAATACGTATGGTTGTAAGTTTTGCCACAGGCGCATACGCATCGTAGTAGTATATCCCATATTTTTGTAAAAAACCTTTTTACAAACAAGCTGTCTTTGCATCGTATAGGATTTCCATTCTCATCACACTTAATTTTTAAATATCAATCTGGACTTCAGTAGCATTGTATTTTTCGGAGGTTTAATAAGAACCTAGACTTTATTAGATTGTATTAATTTTAACTTTTCATCAATAGCGTTCCATCATTAGTCAGCATCTGATCTAACAGAAATGTCCAAATATTTATTAAGTTCTCTTAAACAATTAAATGTTTCGACAGAGGCCAAATTACTCGTAAAATAGTCTATAAATCTAATAGGGGACCTTCGTTATCTACCACTTCTTCTGACTTCCCGGATTTCCTCATCACAAATTTGTACAGTGATTCTTCGGACTCATCAGTAAAATATTTTCTTCATTAAATACGGGATCAGTAACAGGAACACTATTAACAATATCTTCTTCCCCTTCTTGCTTGTCATGGCTTAACACAATTGTAATTCGTTAATTTACTTTAGAACGGATAACTAGTTTTATCGAATTTAACATCTCTGGTGGTAACAGTCTTATTTGCCTTCATATTCCACATTTTACATCCGTTAGACATGTTTCTTCTATTCTGTTTATGTATCCATGCAAAAGGCTTTGCATCCAAATATTCTTGGTTTGAAACCGAACCACATTTCAACAGGAGTGACGTTATCATCTACATGAACACCAGCAGGGGGATCTTTAACACAAACATTTTTCGGCATATGCCAAAAGTACGAACTTTTTCAACTAACGTTCTATTAAAACGTTCAAATACGCCATATTGATGTTGATAGTAAGCAATTGTTTCTTCTAGTTGAATGCCTTTTGATTTGTACCATTTCCATTGCTCCTTGGAGTTGTACTTACGTCCTTGATGTACAGTTAACTTTGAAATTGACAAACCAATCTTAGCTGTAGCCATTGCTTCGTACTCCACCAATTTCTCGAAAACGTAAGACATCTTATTAATAGCATAAATTACTGCAAAGTGGGACCAATGGGTCCACAGACATCTGAATGCGCCCTTTCAAGAGGACGACCAATAGCATGTTCCATTAAAAGGATGCCGACAGTGTTTACCTTTTCACAAACTTCGCAAAAATCTAATTTTTCAGCTTTGAAATTTGTTCCATCTATCATTTTCTTACTGCCAAATCATTTTATGCTAAAGCTTTACATCAGCTTGATTAGACAAATTTGCAGAATGTTGCTCCAATTGAAAAGTGATTTCATAAAGGCTTTCTTTTATGTATCCCACCATTTTTGCATATATAAGCCGAGTCCTTACTGAATTTCACCTCAATACTGTTATTTTCGCCCTAAATGATTAGCCGTTAAGTATTAATCACCTTTATCAATATTTATTCGAATTGGACTATCAATATCATTTAATTTTTTTTTTCTAGATTATCACTTGAACCACAATCTAATTCTAAAATTATTGTTGATTTCAAGTTTTTACTTTCCTCTTTTGCACAGTTAAAGGATCTAAATTAGTTAAATTTATAAATAATAAATGTTCTTTCTCTTTCAGAATCCTGCTCGTCAACCAAATGAACCATTCGAAGAATTGCATACGCAAATGGCTTAATTTGTTCTCTAATGAAATAAGTCTTAATATTTTTAAGTTGTATCATTTGTATTATGTTATATACGACTGTACATTTTACTTATTTAGGTAAACAATTGTTATTTTGAAATAAAAAATTAAAAAAGAAAAGATATTCACGTGTTTCCTTTTGGTAAATATTCAATTAAATGAGTTTAAAAACTTTCGTAACGTGTTATATGGCTATTTAATCTAAAAACTAAAAACAAATAAAAAATAGTCTTTGATATTTACGTATTTGTGTTATTAATCCAAATTCAATGCACAGATCTAACAAATCAAACTGTTGTCATGTGTCACCATTATTCGTATAAATTAACTTTTCACAGAAAAATGTTCCGCTAATTACTTAAAACGACAAACATCAACAATATTTTTTGTCAATGTTTGCATTTATCTTTATAACTTGAAAGTATTTCTCAAACACAATTCTTCTAAATATTAAGTGCACTCGGAAAATGTTGATGGTAATCAGATACTTTATTATCTGGCGTAACTGTTATTAAATTATAGATATATAACACAAATTACAAATATTTATGATATAAATCTAGAAATATTTTGTAAAATAAACAAAGCCGTTAGATTTATTATAAAATCTGTAAATCTAGAAAAGACTTGAATTAACTTTTAATAAAATTTTGCATAATTTTGTGAACTTTTGATTTCTCTAACATCATTCATTGCCTTTCTTAGCAAAATTCTTTTAGTGTAAATTTTATTTCGCTATATTAATTTTCTCTTGTTTACGTTTTTTTATCAAAAAAGTATTCATTAAATATCAGCAGATGTTTTCGTTTTATTTTTATTTATATTAGCAGGATAAGCAGAAATGTAATTGGAGAAGGTGTACGTACATACTTACATATATACGTCTTTGGAAATACATATATATGTAGTTAAACCGGAAAAATCAGACAAAATTTTGAATGAAATGAACGGAATTCCCAGATATTAGTATTAAAATCATGTACAAAACATCAGCAAACTGTTGCAAGTATCAATATGACTACCGGTACGTATACATAACATTAACTAATGTGATTACGTATGACTTTGAGAAGAAAAATCATAAAGTTTGCACGTGTTTACTATAATATTAGTTTCAGTTAAAGTTAAATTATATCAAATGTTAATTCTCTTCGGAAAAAATTAAATGGTTGATGTCTCGATAAGATACTTTTTAATTTATAAGGATAACTTTGTCTTCTTATACCATGTCCCACTTTCTGTTACCAAACTCGTCTATGCCTCAAAATTTGTTTATATCGAGAAGAAATTCGTAACAAAATTAGTTTTAGTTTCCATATACATAAGAACCGCTACCTTAAATTACGCATAAAAGATAATAATAGACATTTTTTAAGAGTTTTACTTAAAAATATTTATTTATATTTTGGTCGTATATTAAGCTGTTTTTAATATAAAATATTTTATATCGCATTTTAATTGAAATTAAAATAAAATTAATTTTAGAAATTCGTTTTACTTAAAGCTAAATTGTTCGTTTACTTGATTATTTCTTAAATGGATAAAATATTTAAAGCTAATTATTCTTAATTGCTAAGACAATGAGAGGACATTTACTTTGTAAAACATAGTAATATTTGGCACTAAATAGGCGTTATTAATATAATTATATTATCAGTTGAACAGTTCTTCTAATGCATCTTCATTAATGGCTATGACTAACATTATTAGGCCACCGATAATTATGCCTATAACTTGTACTAATGAACTTTTCAATTTACCCTTGGCCTCGTTGGCCATAGCTGGTACCAAATCGGCAAATGCTATATATAGAAAAGAACCGGCAGTACCGGCATATATCCATTGAGTCATATTCGTATGTAGATTGGCTATAAGGAGGCCAATGGCCATGCCTACAAAACTTAAAACTGAACTGACAATATTCAGACAAATAGCTCTACGCATGGAGACTCCAGTTTGTAGCAGTAGAGCAAAATCTCCCAATTCATGTGGTAATTCATGGCAAAGTACCGCAAATGCTGTTGCCAAGCCCGTGACCGGATCAGAGGCGAAAGCTGCACCTATAGCTAAACCATCGGTTAAATTATGCAAACCATCACCAATGACTACCATAAAAGCCACAGGCGTTAAAGGTCTTGATGGTTTTTTCATATCGAGTTTGGCTTCATTTAACATAATATTCAATGCTCCTACATCGGCTGTTGAAGGCTCGGGGGTCTTTTCAGAGCCCAACGCTGGCATGGGATTACTTAAGGGTTTTTCATTATTCTTTTGTGTTGGTGGATGACTGTGACTATGATGACTATGTCCATGAGATCCTTCGGCATTGTCACCTTTCAATAATGGCAAGAGCGTTTCAATGATGTACATAAATAAGGCAGTGAAAAAGGCACAAGCACAAATCCATATCACGCTTGTATCATGCTTATGAGAGGATTCCTCTTTGTGATGATGCTCATGGGATTCGGGTGCCGAATGTTGACTAGCCAATGCGTGCGGAATGAGATGCATCAAAGCATCACCACTTAGTGTACCTACAGCAACAGCTACCAAGAAGTTAAGTATTTCCTGATAAGCTACCGTTTTCATCAAAGGTACCAAGAGAATTCCCAAAAGTCCACAAGCTGAGAGTATGAAAATGGAAGCACTTGCGTAAATCCATGCTAAAATAAGAAGAAAACAATTATAATTTTTAAAAACAATTGAATACATTTTCATGAGTATAGTCAACGTATTTTTGCAAAAAAAACACATAATTTGGGGAATTTTTGAAATACATATTGATAAAAGCAATTAGCAAGTGCTTAAACAAAATATTTACAATAAAGTCAATTATTTGGAAATTTGTGTAGAATTTAGTGCTACATGGTATGCTTTTGGACAATGTTTCGCACGTGACAACAAGAAAAATATTTCTGCAAAATTTTTGCTTTTATAGAATTTTTAAATAATTTAATAAGCGGGATTTCAAAGAAAATGTAATTTATTATGTCATGGAATTACTCATATTTAAAATATGAAAACATTTTTAGCAAAGTTTAATGTTTTTATAGTAATTTTTAAGGCGGAAATATTGCGCCATCTGTCTAGTCTATAGTCTAGTCTTAATAGTCTAATCTATAGTCTAGTCTAATAGTTTAGCTATAGTCTAATCTATAGTCTAAGTCTATAGTCTAGTCTATAGTCTAGTCTATAGTATAGTCTATAGTCTAATCTATAGTCTAGTCTATAAGTCTAGTCTATAGTCTAGTGCTATAGTCTAGTCTATAGGCTAGTCTAGTCGTCTATAGTCTAGTTCTATAGTCTAGTCTATAGTCTAGTCTATAGTCTAGTCTATAGTCTAGTCTATAGTCTAGTCTATAGTCTAGTCTATAGTCTAGTCTATAGTCTAGTCTATAGTCTAGTCTATATTCTAGTCTATAGTCTAGTCTATAGTCTAGTCTATAGTCTAGTCTATAGTCTAGTCTATGTCTAGTATCTAGTCAGTCATAGTCTAGTCTATTAGTATAGTCTATAGTCTAGTCTATAGTCTAGTCTATAGTCTGTCTATAGTCTACCTATAGTCTAGTCTATAGTCTAGTCTATAGTCTAGTCTATAGTCTAGTCTATAGTCTAGTCTATAGTCTAGTCTATAGTCTAGTCTATAGTCTAGTCTATAGTCTAGTCTATAGTCTAGTAGTCTATAGTCTAGTCTATAGTCTAGTCTATAGTCTAGTCTATAGTCTAGTCTATAGTCTAGTCTATAGTCTAGTCTATAGTCTAGTCTATAGTCTAGTCTATAGTCTAGTCTATAGTCTAGTCTATAGTCTAGTCTATAGTCAGTCTATAGTCTAGTCTATAGTCTAGTCTATAGTCTAGTCTATAGTCTATAGTCTAGTCTATAGTCTAGTCTAGTCTAGTAGTCTAGTCTATAGTCTGTCATAGTCTAGTCTATAGTCTAGTCTATAGTCTAGTCTATGTCTAGTCTATAGTCTAGTCTATAGTCTAGTCTATAGTCTAGTCTATAGTCTAGTCTATAGTCTAGTCTATAGTCTAGTCTATAGTCTAGTCTATAGTCTAGTCTATAGTCTAGTCTATAGTCTAGTCTATAGTCTAGTCTATAGTCTAGTCTATAGTCTAGTCTATAGTCTAGTCTATAGTCTAGTCTATAGTCTAGTCTATAGTCTAGTCTATAGTCTAGTCTATAGTCTAGTCTAGTCTATAGTCTAGTCTATAGTCTAGTCTATAGTCTAGTCTATAGTCTAGTCTAGTCTATAGTCTAGTCTATAGTCTAGTCTAGTCTAGTCTATAGCCTAGTCTATAGTCTAGTCTATAGTCTAGTCTATAGTCTAGTCTAGTCTATAGTCTAGTCTAGTCTATAGTCTAGTCTATAGTCTATAGTCTAGTCTAGTCTATAGTCTAGTCTATAGTTAGTCTATAGTCTAGTCTATAGTCTAGTCTATAGTCTAGTCTATAGTCTAGTCTATAGTCTGTCTATAGTCTAGTCTATAGTCTAGTCTATAGTCTAGTCTATAGTCTAGTCTATAGTCTAGTCTAGTCTATAGTCTAGTCTATGTATAGTCTAGTCTAGTCTATAGTCTAGTCTATAGTCTAGTCTAGTCTAGTATAGTCTAGTCTATAGTCTAGTCTATAGTCTAGTCTATAGTCTAGTCTAGTCTAGTCTATAGTCTAGTCTATAGTCTAGTCTATCAGTCTAGTCTATTCCTAAGTCATAGGAGTCTATAGTCTAGTCTATAGTCTAGTCTTAGTCAGGTCTATAGTCTAGTCTATAGTCTAGCCTACAATCTAGTCTACAATCTAGTCAACAATCTAGTCTAAAATCTAGTCTTCAATCTAGTCTACAATCTAGTCTTCAATCTAGTCTACAATCTAGTCTACAATCTATTCATCAATCTAGTCTACAATCTAGTCTACACTCTAGTCTACAATATAGTCTACAATCTAGTCTACAATCTAGTCTACAATCTAGTCTACAATCTAGTCTACAATCTAGTCTACAATCTTGTCTACAATCTAGTCTACAATCTAGAGTACAATCTAGTCTATAGTCTAGTCAATAGTTTAGTACTTTAAATCCTAAAAAGTATTCTTTTTGTTATAAGTTAGTACTATTTCAAAATAGTAATAGACTATAGTCTAGTCTATAGTTTAGTCTATATTCTAGTCTATATTCCAGTCTATAGTCTAGTCTATAGTCTAGTCTATAATCTAGTCTATAGTGTAGTCTATAGTCTAGTCTATAGTGTAGTCTATAAACTAGTCTATAGTCTAGTCTATAGTCTAGTCTATAGTCTAGTCTATAGTCAAGTCTATAGTCTAGTCTATGGTCTAGTCTATAGTCTAGTTTATATTCTAGTCTATATTCTAGTCTATATTCTAGTCTATAGTCTAGTATATAGCCTAGTCTATAGTCTATTCTATAGTCTAGTCTATAGTATAGTCTATAGTATAGTCTATAGTCTAGTCTATAGTCTAGTCTATAGTCTAGTCTATAGTCTAGTCTATAGTCTAGTCTATAGTCTAGTCTATAGTCTAGTCTATAGTCTAGTCTATAGTCTAGTCTATAGTCTAGTCTATAGTCTAGTCTATAGTCTAGTCTATAGTCTAGTCTATAGTCTAGTCTATAGTCTAGTCTATAGTCTAGTCTATAGTCTAGTCTATAGTCTAGTCTATAGTCTAGTCTATAGTCTAGTCTATAGTCTAGTCTATAGTCTAGTCTATAGTCTAGTCTATAGTCTAGTCTATAGTCTAGTCTATAGTCTAGTGTAGTCTATAGTCTAGTCTAGTCTATAGTCTAGTCTAGTCTATAGTCTAGTCTATACTTTTGTCTATAGTCTAGTCTATAGTCTAGTCTATAGTCTAGTCTATAGTCTAGTCTATAGTCTAGTCTATAGTCTAGTCTATAGTCTAGTCTATAGTCTAGTCTATAGTCTAGTCTATAGTCTAGTCTATAGTCTAGTCTATAGTCTAGTCTATAGTCTAGTCTATAGTCTAGTCTATAGTCTAGTCTATAGTCTAATCTATAGTCTAGTCTATAGTCTAGTCTATAGTCTAGTCTATAGTCTAGTCTATAGTCTAGTCTATAGTCTAGTCTATAGTCTAGTCTATTGTCTAGTCTATAGTCTAGTCTATAGTCTAGTCTATAGTCTAGTCTATAGTCTAGTCTATAGTCTAGTCTATAGTCTAGTCTATAGTCTAGTCTATAGTCTAGTCTATAGTCTAGTCTATAGTCTAGTCTATAGTCTAGTCTATAGTCTAGTCTATAGTCTAGTCTATAGTCTAGTCTATAGTCTAGTCTATAGTCTAGTCTATAGTCTAGTCTATAGTCTAGTCTATAGTCTAGTCTATAGTCTAGTCTATAGTCTAGTCTATAGTCTAGGTCTATAGTCTAGTCTATAGTCTAGTCTATAGTCTAGTCTATAGTCTAGTCTATAGTCTAGTCTATAGTCTAGTCTATAGTCTAGTCTATAGTCTAGTCTATAGTCTAGTCTATAGTCTAGTCTATAGTCTAGTCTATAGTCTAGTCTATAGTCTAGTCTATAGTCTAGTCTATAGTCTAGTCTATAGTCTAGTCTATAGTCTAGTCTATAGTCTAGTCTATAGTCTAGTCTATAGTCTAGTCTATAGTCTAGTCTATAGTCTAGTCTATAGTCTAGTCTATAGTCTAGTCTAGTCTATAGTCTAGTCTATAGTCTAGTCTATAGTCTAGTCTAGTCTATAGTCTAGTCTAGTCTATAGTCTAGTTATTAGTCTAGTCTATAGTCTAGTCTATAGTCTAGTCTATAGTCTAGTCTATAGTCTAGTCTATAGTCTAGTCTATAGTCTAGTCTATAGTCTAGTCTATAGTCTAGTCTATAGTCTAGTCTATAGTCTAGTCTATAGTCTAGTCTATAGTCTAGTCTATAGTCTAGTCTATAGTCTAGTCTATAGTCTAGTCTATAGTCTAGTCTATAGTCTAGTCTATAGTCTAGTCTATAGTCTAGTCTATAGTCTAGTCTATAGTCTAGTCTATAGTCTAGTCTAGTCTATAGTCTAGTCTAGTCTATAGTCTAGTCTAGTCTATAGTCTAGTCTATAGTCTAGTCTATAGTCTAGTCTATAGTCTAGTCTATAGTCTAGTCTATAGTCTAGTCTATAGTCTAGTCTATAGTCTAGTCTATAGTCTAGTCTATAGTCCTATAGTCTAGTCTATAGTCTAGTCTATAGTCTAGTCTAGTCTATAGTCTAGTCTAGTCTAGTCTATAGTCTAGTCTAGTCTATAGTCTAGTCTAGTCTAGTCTATAGTCTAGTCTAGTCTATAGTCTAGTCTATAGTCTAGTCTATAGTCTAGTCTATAGTCTAGTCTATAGTCTAGTCTATAGTCTAGTCTATAGTCTAGTCTATAGTCTAGTCTATAGTCTAGTCTATAGTCTAGTCTATAGTCTAGTCTATAGTCTAGTCTATAGTCTAGTCTATAGTCTAGTCTATAGTCTAGTCTATAGTCTAGTCTATAGTCTAGTCTATAGTCTAGTCTATAGTCTAGTCTATAGTCTAGTCTATAGTCTAGTCTATAGTCTAGTCTATAGTCTAGTCTATAGTCTAGTCTATAGTCTATTCTATAGTCTAGTCTATAGTCTAGTCTATAGTATTGTCTATAGTCTAGTCTAAAGTCTAGTCTAAGGCCTAATCTATAGTCTAGTCTACAATCTAGTCTACAGTCTAGTCTACAATCTAGTCTATATATTTGGTGGTAATATCCGATTTGAAATGCTTTCTATTAACAACTTACCATTCCACAAAACACCCTTTGAAGAATTGGCATGCGTCATAGGAAGAGATTGTATACACACTTGTTGATCTATTTGAGCCAATAGAGCTGGACACAATTTCATAAAGGCTACTGGAGTTAAACGAACATTATTAATGAAATGATTGTATTCCTCTTCCAAATCATGATCATGATTATTCATTTCCATTTTTGCGTTTAAGGATGACGCAGCTGCAGAAGATGATGTAAATGTTTTATACAATTTACGTTTATGCAAATCATCGTGGTCGACAACCAAACGCAAAAGGGATTTCGGCGACAAACAAACATTCGCAGACAATGGAGTTCCATCAAAGGTGGCTTCTGGTTTTGGACAAAAGTAAGAAAGAAAACAAAATAAATAATTAATAAGAGTAGAGTATGATATGTTTAACTTGTTAGTAATATTTTTGTTGTTCAAATTTGTGATTGGCATAAATGATTGATTTGTTGTTAAAAAAATAATAACAAAAGGCTTATAAGGCTTATAATTATGGTTAGAACATTTCTTTTGTTGTTTTCGGGAAATCATGCACAGTGGATTAAAACGTTCGCTCATTTTTTGTTTACAAATATTCGATGTACATATGTAAATATTTAAAAAAAATTTACATCGTATATTTATTTGAAAACAGATTGTTTTATTTATTCATAAATAAATACAAAAATAAATAAAATACACACTCGTATTCTTACAATTCAAATGGAAAATTGTTCACGTGTGTTGGTAACGTTGAAAACAGTTTTATTACGTGCAAATATTTTTAATTTACGCATTGCTTTTACAACAACAATTAAGTCGAGAATTTATAGCCATTTTATTTAATATATGGATATCCACTCACTCGTCCGTAGTAGAACAATGATTGTTGGTATGTCAACAATCTGACTGACTAACTGAATAACTGACTGACTTTGATATAATAAAGAAGAATTCTCTCCATTATTTCGCATTGTGCACAATATAATGCAATAAACCCTCCGATTAGCAGCCTTCGAAATATATGCAATATTTGTTGCAGTCTGGCAATGCCCTCATTTAAATATTTATGTATGTGATGGCGCGCGCGCCATATAATTAACTGTTTTTTTTTTTTGTATGGTGTTGTCAACAAGTGTCATCACTGCTTCCGTGTAATGTGTCACATGTGCCGCCATTTAATACAAATTATTCTGTTTTAAACACTTTACTAAAGTAGATTATTGTCTTTTATATAGACTAATTAGTGATTTGAAATAATTGTCAACTTTACATTTTAATTAGTTACTTGTAAGGCTCTGGAAAATTATACTTTATTTCATTATGATTGTTTTGTATGTAAATAATCCAGCTGATAAATGTGGTCTGTGTCAACATAATTAGATAATTTCTTGGAATTTATTAAGAATAATTTATTAAATATTTACTTTCATAAAAAAGTGCACATCGCAGTTAAAAAAGCTTAACATTTTTATAAGTTAGCCAGTGAATTTAAATAAAAAAAATAACTGACTTTTATCAATTGACTTAATTTAATCACTGGAATGCTTCTCAAATCATTTGCGATATTTTAGTTAACAAAACATGTATTTCCGTTTCGTTAAATGCAAATTATATGTATTAAAATTACAAATATGGAATTTTTCTAAAGTTTTCATAAGTGTATTTTATTTGAGACAAGCTTTACCCAGTCTGCTTCGCTACCCTCATAACAATAGAAAAAATCTTCATTAGAACACTTTTGACACGTCCTCTATTGCTGTTCTTCCTATTTTTTCTTAAATATTGAAAGGCTTTCGACAACACAACGTTATCAACATTTCAACAATTCGATGTCGAAATCTTTATGCACATCCGTTGTCTAAATGTTAACAAACGTGGTAAGTTCACTATTGGCACGGATTGTTTGTCAATAGTGATCTTACCACGTTTGTTAACATTTAGACAAGGGATGTGTATAAAATTTAGATTTCGACAACGAATTGTTGCAATGTTGTCAACATTACATAGTGTTGTTGTACGTATGTATATACTTTGACAACGGATGGTATTGAAAAATTATGAACAGTTTTGTGTCAATTTGGTACCAGGCGTGTATATTTCATTTTCCCTCTGTATACTTCTACATAAAACTTATATGTCTGCTTAAGTTTTATGGGCGCGATTAGTGCTCTTATTTCTAATTTACGCTTCTATGTATATTTTTCTCTTAACCGCAGTTAAAAGGAAACAAGTAAGAGACAATCTTTAGGTAAACGATTAGCGATTGAATTAAAATTAATCATCGAATGTTCATCAATTAGTTAAATTTTGTTTGCTAGCGTAAACTGCTTAAACTTGAGCAAGATATGTAAAAGTGTAAACAGCTGATGCAAAAAATTATAAAATTTTTATAAAAATAGGTTAGGTTAGGTTAGGTTGATAGGAGGATGTATACTACATCAAATCCGAAGAAATACACCTAGGCCACTATCGGGCCTGTTGTGCGCTCCAATTCAAGAAAAAAAAAAAAAAAAAAAAAAAAAAAAAAAAAAAAAAATTGTTTACTGAATGTTCAGAAACTCAGTTTCCTGGACGTAATTCCTAAGAATCTTCCAATCGGTGTTGGTTAAGAATGTTATTTCCGGAATAACATCACTTCCAAGATACTTGGATCTAACTTCGACGAATGCCTGACAATGGCAAAGAAAGTGCTCCAGAGTTTCACTGTCCTCTCCACATGCTCTACATTCGTCTGAATTCGCACGTCCAATTTTGTATAGATGTGCTCGTAATCCTGTGTGTCCACTGAGAATACGTACCATCATACTAACCTCAGACTTGCTCATTTTGAGAAGATTTCTCGTCTTGCTCTCATCAGGGTCACCCCATAGAATCTTTGTGGTTCTACCCACCGTTTCATTATTCCAAGAGGCCTTATGGGATTCTCTCATCCATATTTTTAATTCAGCTTTTGTTGCGTCGAATGGTTTTGCGTTTGTCAGGTTAACTACATCGAGCTCCCTTCCCTTTAAAGCTATTACATTCGCCCTTTCGTTGCCGATTACTCCCGAGTGGCCTGGTACCCATATGATGTGAACCTTACCTCTGGGAGAGTATTCAGTTAAAGCTTTCTTACAATCCAATACGGTCTTAGATTTAATTCTATCACCTGATATCGCACAAATTGCCTTCTGGCTGTCGGTAAATATATTAAGCCCTGTGGGCGCCATATTTATTCTAATCCAATTTACACATTCCGTTATTGCTCGTACTTCTGCCTGGAAGCTTGTGTTATGATTAGGTAAACGGTGGTATATTTCTGTTTCTGGGTCTTCAATATAGAACCCCAGACCCACTTTGTCCCCTAATTTAGAGCCATCCGTGTAGCAACGGATTCCTACTGGTATTTGCTCTAATGTTCCGCTTGACCAAGACATTCTATCTGGGATTAGCGTTTCAAAGTTTCCGACATATTCAGTGTCTGGTATGCGATCAGGCACGTCCGATGAATGTGTATAACCTTCCAATGTGTCCAGTATACATTGATGACGTGTCCTATAACCGTTTTTGGCCAGTTCGCCTAAAGTAAAGAGCCGTTCGGCTGTAAGCGCCGCCTCATATCTTATATATGTTTCAATGGGTGGAATATCTAGCAACGTTTCCAGAGCCTTGGTTGAAGTAGTACACATGGCACCACTTATACCCAAGCAGCATGTACGCTGAACTCCCTGTAGTAGTTTGATATTACACTTTTTGTCCAAAGCAGTCCACCAGATTATTGAAGCATAAGCTAGAATTGGTCTAATTACACTTTTATAAAGCCAATTTGTCATAGTAGGACTAAGACCCCATTTCATGCCTATGGTTCTCCTACATATCGCCCAGCACCGATGTGCCTTGTTGATCCTATCCTCTATGTGGTGTCTCCATTTTAATTTCCGGTCAAGTATTACACCTAAATACTTAACTTTGTCTGTCACCGGTATCTTCTTGCCCAAGAAGCAAGGTTCAGTATATGTAGAAATTTTTGTCTTTCTTGTGAAAAGACAGATTTCCGTCTTCGCCGGGTTAACATTGAGGCCTCTCGGTTGAGCCCAGCTCAAGGCCGTATTCAGAGCCTCCTCAGCTCTTCTACACAAGTAATTTGGATCCTTTCCCTTTAAAAGTATTACGACATCGTCTGCATAGCAGACAGGTCTAAGTCCTTTCTCGGTTAGGGTCCTTAGGAGGCTATTAATCGTGGTGACCCAGAGTAAAGGTGACAAAATGCCACCCTGTGGTATACCGCGAAATACCTTTTTCCTGATAGTTATATCGTACATCTCGCAGCTTATCCATCTGTTCCTTAGCATGTAGTTGATCCAGTTACGGAGCACCCGGTCAACATAAAACTGGTCTAGGGATTGGATAAGGGTATCAGTGTGCACGTTATTGAAAGCGCCTTCGATGTCAATGCATACTGCCAGTGTATACAGTTTGCTATCGAAAGATTCACTTATGTAGTGGACAACTTCATTTAAAGCGGTTTCCACCGATCGTCCCTTTACATAAGCATGCTGCTTATATTTAAGGTCATTGTATTGTATGCTGCTTTTAACCATGCTATCGACTATCCGTTCCAAGGTTTTAAGTAGGAAGGACGTAAGACTTATTGGTCGATAGGACTTAGGTGTCGCATAGCTAGGTTTCCCTGGTTTGGGTATAAATATTACCCTTGCATCCTGCCATTTAACTGGGGTATATGCCAATTTTAAGCATGCCGTGAATATCTGTGACAGATGTACGGAAACCAGTCCCGCCTCCATCTGCAAAAGTGCCGGGAAAATTCCATCCGGCCCTGCAGCTTTATAGGGAGCAAAGCTCTTGATTGCCCCTTTCACCATGTCAGTTGTAATTACTATTTCCGTGTTACCCTCCCCTTCCTCCAATATCGGTTCATCTATGTTATTCGATATACCGGGTGGGAAATGAGAATCCATTAGGAGTTTCATTGTCTCCTCCATATCCTCAAGCCTCCTGCCCGTGTCATCGATCATAGATTCCGGTTGGACATGAGTTTTGGATAGGAATTTTTTTATCTTCGATACGTCATTTACGCTATCTACCTGTTCACAGAAAAGTTTCCAGGAGTCTCGTTTGGCTTTTCGAACGATTTTCTTATATTCACCAAGTTTATTACGATACTCATCCCAGTATACTGCGGTCTTTTTACGCCGTGCCCGATTAAATAGTTTGCGAAGAGTCTTCCCAAGGTTCCGGATCTCCCCAGTTACCCAGGGTTTTTCCTGGGCAGATCTCCGCTCTCGCAGAGGGCAGCTGTCCTCGAACGATTCAACCAGGGCACTTGTGAACGTTTCCACTTTGGCATCTATATCCTCTTTATTTCGACATTGAAAAGTGTCCTGACCTAAACGGTTCTTTAGTAAGGTCCCGAACATTGTCCAATTAGTTTTAGACTTATTCCGAAAACTTTATCGGCTTTGGTGGTGGCCTTAGTATAAGCATTACAATGTTTATTTCTTTTGTTTTTAATTTAAGTTTTCTTTAATTTTCATATTACAGTTGTCTTCTTCTTTTTTTATAAGACATGCATTGTTTTGATAGCAAACAGTGACGTTGTTGGTGTTTTTGTGTGGCAATTTGTACTCAAAAACATCAAAGGAGATTAACATTAGATTAAATTTATTATCAGATTAACTAATCTGATTATTAATTGGCATTTAATTGTCAACTCAAAAAACCGCCCTAAGAGTATCATATTCCACTATTTTGAATATTACATATATTTGCCCTCAAAACGTCATATATTGATATTAATCTGAGCATAAGAGAGATTTTTAGAATAGGGCCATTTAGTGGGGCTTAGGTCAAGTATAAAACGAATTCTACAAAATCTTTTTTGATGGTAGATATGAAAAGATAAAAGTTGAGAAAACAGTGGGTAATGCATTCCAACTTAATATCCGTTATATACATACAGTATTAATTTTAAACGTGTAGAATAATTTATTATTCATTAATGTAATTTTCAGTTTATTTTCTAATCATTTACATATTAGATTCATTCATAAATATGTAATTTATGCTTGACAATAGGTTTCAACATAATTTGTAAACATTGTACAACAATTTTAATTAGAATTTCATTGTTTGATTCTACTTATAATTATAATAGTGCACTTGAAAATAAATAAAATTATAATTGAACTTGTACTTGAATTACAAATAAATATAATTTTTGGATTTTACTCTGTGTCATATTATTTGCTTACTGCAACAACTAGTACTTACTATAGCAACTATTGGAATTTTAAAAAAATATTTATTTATTTAAGTCAATAAATAATTTACAAAAACTAATTGTTAAAAGAAAAAATCCCGTGTTTTTAAATGATCTTTATTATTGTTTTGATGCTTTACAACTTGTTAATTAAAATGTTTGGCACCGGTAAAATAAATATTAAAAATGCAATTTAGTAATGTAACAATTTAATTAAATTTATTTTGTAAATTATGTAAATTTTATTGAAATAATTGTTACAGTTGATGCATCGCAATTCTATAGTTATGTATCTAGTATATTAAAGTTATTATTAAGCTAAATATTGATTTTGGAAATCAATGCAAATTATTAAGATAAATAGAAACTTTTGAAAAATATTGTGAAAATGTGTCGCTTTCTGGTAACTACATATGTACGTATGTAATTAACAAATACAATTAGATAATAGTTTGAGTAGTTACTAAGTTAAAAAATATTAACACAAAGTTCTGATTAAAAGTAAAAAAATGTAATACTAATTTAATATCAACATATATGTGTAAATTAACTGAAGAACAATGAAAACGAAACCCTTGTCAGTGGCATTAGTCAGTAAACCTATCAGCTATAGAATAGATCGTATGCTATTCCAAAGACTAATTCATTTATAGACTACTTTCTATAAACTGTACAATAGAATAGTCTATAGACTAAATAATAGACCACTCTAAAGACTTGACTCCATATACAAGCCAAAGACTAATTCATACATGTACTAGTCCCTAGACTATTTAGTAGACTAGACCATAGGGGGCAAGTGTAAATATGGGCCTAACCTTATAAATGTCGGTGATACTAGTGTTTATAAGTGAATTATTGGCCTTCAAGTAATTTTCGGAAGGGAACTTTACATAGGGCCTAAGGTCAAATAAAGCCCGAACGTTAAGAAAATCGTTCACACGGTGCAATTATTCGTAATTCACGCTCTCATTCATCATTCAACCCCCAATTACGTACTGAATGACATGATTCGCCTGCGATTCAGCTGCGAATTACACATGTTGTACGTAATTCAGTTTGAATTATTCGATATTCGAATAATCGACATTTAGAAAAAACCGGCACTGGTAAAGCAGAAAAAACCGGCTTTAAAACCGGTTGAAAAATCGAGTCGATCACCCTAAAACTTATACACTTTTGCCACAGAATTGTACCAATTTCGCCTACCCTGGCTTTGAGTAAATGACAGATGACATAATTATATAAATAAAGGTGTCTTTGAGCTATTTAGGAAACAACAACTTGAAAATCTGTTTTGATAGAGAAATTATTAGGCCACAAGTTAAGTTAGAAAATAATACTTTGATCTCTGGGTTAAAAATTTGACCTGTGTTATGGACCGAACTCTTCAGAATTCGAGAGAGTAGATAGGTAGGTAGGTTGATAGGAGGATGTATACTACATCAAATCCGAAGTAATACACCTAGGCCAAGAGGCCTTATGGGATTCTCTCGCCCATATTTTTAGTTCAGCTTTTGTTGCGTCGAATGGTTTCGCGTTTGTCAGGTTAACTGCCTCGAGCTCCCTACCCTTTAAAGCTATTAGATTCGCCCTTTTGTTACCGACTACTCCCGAGTGGGTTGGTACCCATATGATGTGAACCTTACCTCTGGGAGAGTATTCAGTTAAAGCTTTCTTACAATCCAATACGGTCTTAGATTTAGTTCTATCGCCTAATTGCCTTCTGACTATCGGCAAATTTATTGAGCGCTGTGGGCGCCATATTTATTCTAATCCAATTTACGCATTCCGTTATTGCTCGTACTTCTGCCTGGAAGCTTGTGTTATGATTTGGTAAACGGTGGTATACTTCTGTTTCTGGGTCTTCAACATAGAACCCCAGCCCACTTTGTCCCCCAATTTAGAGCCATCCGTGTAACAACGGATTCCTACTGGTATTTGCTCTAACGTTCCGCTTGACCAAGACATTCTATCTGGGATCAGCGTTTCAAAGTTTCCGACATATTCTGTGTCTGGTATACGATCAGGCACGTCCGATGATTGTGTATAACCTTCCTATAACCGCTTTTGGCCAGCACCGCCTCATATCTTAAATATGTTTCAATGGGTGGAATATCTAGCAACGTTTCCAGAGCCTTGGTTGAAGTAGTACACATGGCACCACTTATACCCAAGCAGCATGTACGCTGAACTCCCTGTAGTAGTTTGATATTGCACTTTTTGTCTAAAGCAGTCATAGTAGGACTAAGACCCAATTTCATGCCTATAGTTCTCCTACATATCGCCCAGCACCGATGTGCCTTGTTGATCTTATCCTCTATGTGGTGTCTCCATTTTAATTTCCGGTCGAGATTACACCTAAGTATTTAACTTTGTCAGTCACTGGGATCTTCTTGCCCAGGAAGCAAGGTTCAGTATACGTCGAAATTTTTGTCTTTCTTGAGAAAAGACAGATTTCCGTTTCCGCAAGAGAGAGTAAATAATTTCGAATCTTAATACCTTAATTCTTAAACGATTTGTGACAAAAAAGGAATTTCAAATAAGGACCAATTCTTATAAAATTTAGTAGAGAATATTTTGGTCCATAAAAAACTTGTTTAAGCTAGTTATAAATCTTATAGCTATTTACTAAAGGGGACCTTATATTGAGGCTAGGGTCAAATGTAGACTGATGTTAGCACTTTGTGGGAGTGACCAAATCAACATACCACCCAACTTTATTAGTGGTGTATACAAAAATTGTGCGTATTAAAAGGTATTTGTTTCTGGCAAGTTTTCTCGCAGCCCTTTCCTTAATTGTAAATCTTTCATATAAATTATAAATGTTTTTGTTATTTTAATCAAATGTTCATAAAGCGTGTGTAGAAAATCAATAATAAATAGTTAATACACATTTGTAAATACAAAGTTGCTAATTTGTATCCAGTAAATATGTTGATTTGCATGTTAATTCAAGAAAATGTCACACAAAACCATATAGAATAATATTGACAGCGATTAGTAAACATATTATTAAATTAACGATTTAAATGTGTAAATATGTATTGAAAAAATTTATATAAATAAATACCGTTGTAATAATAACAACTCAATAATAATAATGCTTATGATGAAATCATTTGAAATTTAAATAAATATTCAAACTCATACTCGTGCTACTTATTTCTGAAGTATCTGTTTATGTTTTTTGCCAATTTAAAATGGTAATATTTTATTGCTGCTGTAGTATTCTATGTATGTACATACATATGTAGTATTTTATGGAATATTCTTAATTATCGCTATAATTTAAGATAAAAGTTCCAAGAGGTAAAGTCAAGGTAATATCAAGTACAAATTTAAGTCCCCTTTCTACATGTACATATGTATGTATCTTTGTGATGATAAAAAGTGTGTGGATATAAATTTTGTTTTAATTCATATCTCGACATTGAGTTTTTATAATATTTTTCATAGTTAGTTAGTAAACACAAAAAGTCATTAAACTGTATTTAAATTTTATTAAAAATACTACTTACCATTTTCTCGAGGATGTCTATGTTTGGGATCGTGCATTTCTTTAAACTCTAAAATAATATCTTTATCATTTTTACTATCATTTTCATGGCCACTAGTTTTTTCCTGAGATTTTTTCTGAGCGATTTGAACATCATCATCATCTGGCAATAGTTTTATGGTTTGTATATCCATGTATGATTTCATTTCCTCATGATCTTTAAGATTATTCGATAGACCGTGTGGATGATGCTCGTCTATAGTGTGTGAAGCTTCAAATTCAATTTGCCCCAGTCCCAAGCTGTACATTAAATGTTCAAGACCCTGTAACATATTAGTAAAGAATAGAATTAGTTAAAACAAGCCAAATTTCTTAAGTTACATTTTTTTAAAAAATGTTGTATTTTTATACGTCTGAATATAGTTTTCTGTTATAGTTTTTTTATTTTTCAGAAATCGTCATTATATGTATATTTACAGGTTTAAATTTTAATTGTGAATTAATCGCATTTTTACACCTCAAATAAAAAATTGTGAAATTATCATTTCAAAACAAAAATATTTTAATGCAAAAGTAAACAATTGACTTTTAAACATATTTCCAAAAATATTTAATAATAATTCTCACAATTCTTGGTTATTTCTTTGTAATTATACAAATATCAAGCATTTGATAATATTTTGAGTATATTTTAAACTAATTCTAAAATTAATTAACAAAAATTCTCTAATATTTCACAAATTATTATTTACTAGCTATACCCAGTGTGCTTCGCTACCCTCATCGTAATGGAATAAAATAAATATTATTGTAAATGTATATATATCTGCAATATCAAAAAGTCCCCTATTTAAATTTATGTTTATATATTCAATATTTTAGAAAACTCAAAAAGTACCAATGAAGTACGAAAAAGTAACAAAAGACCTCTTTTATTTAATTTCATGTTCCTAAGTTCAATATTATAGAAAATTAAAAAAGTACCAGTTGAAGAACGAAAAATTACCAAAAAGTCCTCTTTTATATGTTCTCACTTACTCCGAGCTATACGTACTTAATTTCATGTTTCTAGGTTCAATATTATAGAACATTCAAAAAGTACCTTTTGAAGAACGAAAAAGTGCCGAAAAGTCCCCTTTTATAGGTTATCACTTAATCTTGGCTGTACTTGCTTAATTTCATGTTTCTAGGTTCAATATTATAGAAAATTCAAAAAGTACCTTTTGAAGAACGAAAAAGTACCAAAAAGTCCCCTCTTATAGATTCTCATTTACTCCAGGCTCTATATGCTTAATTTCATGCTTCTAGGATCAATATTATAGAAAATTCAAAAAGTACCTTTTGAAGAACGAAAAAGTACCAAAAAGTCCCCTTTATAGATTCTCATTTACTCCAGGCTCTACATGCTTAATTTCATGCTTCTAGGATCAATATTATAGAAAATTCAAAAAGTACTTTTTGAAGAACGAAAAAGTACCAAAAAGTCCCCTTTTATAGGTCCTCACTTAATTCGGGCTCTACATGTTTAATTTCATGTTTCTAGGTTCAATATTATAGAAAATTCAAAAGTACCTTTTGAAGAACAAAAAAGTACCAAAAAGTCCCCTTTTTATAGTTTCTCACTTAATCCAGGCTCTACATGCATACTTTTATGTTTCTATTTTCAATATTATAGAAAATTCATAAAGTACCTTTTGAAGAACGAAAAAGTACCAAAAAGTCCCCTTTTATAGATTCTCATTTACTCCAGGCTCTACATGCTTAATTTCAATCTTTCTAGGATCAATATTATAGAAAATTCAAAAAGTACCAGTCGAAAGACGAAAAAGTACCAAAAAGTCCCCTTTTATAGATTCTCATTTACTAAGGGCTCTACATGCTTAATTTCATGTTTCTAGGTTAAATTTTATAGAAAACTCAAAAAGTACCAGTCGAAGGACGAAAAAGTACCAAAAAGTCCCCTTTTATAGATTCTCATTTACTCCGGGCTCTACATGCTTAATTTCATGTTTCTAGGTTAAATTTTATAGAAAACTCAAAAAGTACCAGTCGAAAGACGAAAAAGTACCAAAAAGTCCCCTTTTATAGATTCTCATTTACGAAGGGCTCTACATGCTTAATTTCATGTTTCTAGGTTAAATTTTATAGAAAACTCAAAACGTACCAGTCGAAGGACGAAAAAGTACCAAAAAGTCCCCTTTTATAGATTCTCATTTACTAAGGGCTCTACATGCTTAATTTCATGTTTCTAGGTTTAATTTTATAGAAAACTCAAAAAGTACCAGTCGAAGGACGAAAAAGTACCAAAAAGTCCCCTATTATAGATTCTCATTTACTCTGGGCTCTACATGCTTAATTTCATGTTTCTAGGTTAAATTTTATAGAAAACTCAAAAAGTACCAGTCGAAGGACGAAAAAGTACCAAAAAGTCCCCTTTTATAGATTCTCATTTACTAAGGGCTCTACATGCTTAATTTCATGTTTCTAGGTTAAATTTTACAGAAAACTCAAAAAGTACCAGTCGAAAGACGAAAAAGTACCAAAAAGTCCCCTTTTATAGATTCTCATTTACTAAGGGCTCTACATGCTTAATTTATGTTTCTAGGTTAAATTTTATAGAAAACTCAAAAAGTACCAGTCGAAGGACGAAAAAGTACCAAAAAGTCCCCTTTTATAGATTCTCATTAACTAAGGCCTCCGCATGCTTAATTTCATGTTTCTAGGTTAAATTTTATAGAAAACTCAAAAAGTACCAGTCGAAGGACGAAAAAGTACCAAAAAGTCCCCTATTATAGATTCTCATTTACTCTGGGCTCTACATGCTTAAATTCATGTTTCTAGGTTAAATTTTATAGAAAACTCAAAAGTACCAGTCGAAGGACGGAAAAGTACCAAAAAGTCCCCTTTTATAGATTCTCATTAACTAAGGCCTCCGCATGCTTAATTTCATGTTTCTAGGTTAAATTTTATAGAAAACTCAAAAAGTACCAGTCGAAGGACGAAAAAGTACCAAAAAGTCCCCTATTATAGATTCTCATTTACTCTGGGCTCTACATGCTTAAATTCATGTTTCTAGGTTAAATTTTATAGAAAACTCAAAAAATACCAGTCGAAAGACGAAAAAGTTCCAAAAAGTCCCCTTTATAGATTCTCATTTACTCCGGGTTCTACATGCTTAATTTCATGTTTCTAGGTTAAATTTTATAGAAAACTCAAAAAGTATCAGTCGAAAGACCAAAAAGTACCAAAAAGTCCCCTTTTATAGATTCTCATTTACTAAGGGCTCTACATGCTTAATTTCATGTTTCTAGGTTAAATTTTATAGAAAACTCAAAAAGTACCAGTCGAAGGACGAAAAAGTACCAAAAAGTCCCCTTTTATAGATTCTCATTTACTAAGGGCTCTACATGCTTAATTTCATGTTTCTAGGTTAAATTTTATAGAAAACTCAAAAAGTACCAGTCGAAAGACGAAAATGTACCAAATAGTCCCCTTTTATAGATTCTCATTTACTCCGGGCTCTACATGCTTAATTTCATGTTTCTATGTTAAATTTTATAGAAAACTAAAAAAAGTACCAGTCGAAGGACGAAAAAGTACCAAAAAGTCCCCTTTTATAGATTCTAATTTACTCCGGTCTCTACATGTTTAATTTCATGTTTCTAGGTTTAATATTATAGAAAATTCAAAAAGTACCTTTGAAGAACGAAAAAGTACCAAAAAGTCCCATTTTATAGATTCTCATTTACTCCGAGCTCTACATGCTTAATTTCATGTTTCTAGGTTTAATTTTAAAGAAAACTCAAAAAAGTACCTGTGTAGAACGAAAAAGTAGCGAAAAGTCCCTTTATTATTAATTTCATGTTTCTATTTCAATATCATAGAAAACTCAAAAAGGACCAGTTGGAGAATGAAAAGTACCAAAAAATATCACTTGGTACTAGGGATGCCAAACGGGACTGGCTTTTACAAATCCCGGGATTCGGGATTTTGAAAATTGCAATCCCGGGATCCCGGGATATTTCGGGATCCCGGGATTTTTCGGGATCCCGGGATTTTTCGGTATTTCGGGATTTTACGGGATTTCGGGATTACATGAATTTAATTATTTTATATATGAAAATCTTTAAATCATCATATTTGTAAAGAAAATTGTTTAATTTTGTGGAAATTTAACAGACAGAAGATATATTTAAATTAAAACAATCCAATTAATTCCAAGTTTTAAATAAAAACTTTCAGAATTGCATAATTTCTGAAACTTTTTAAATACATACTTACTTCCTAAATAAAAATAAATATCAAGTTCCGAAATTAGACATAAGCACTTTTTAAAACCTCATACTGTTCCATGTGAACTAATAATTATAACAGATACCAATTCAATTATTCGAACATCAATTTAGAACCTATTCTTTGAAAAATATTTGGAATTTTATTCAAAATACATATTAGTTTTGGAACATATTATTATATTCGTAGTATTAATTTAAAAATTTTAGGTGCATTCAGAACAAGGTAATTTACCTTTACCGGTATCATTCAGATTTGTATAAAGTTAGAAATGTAAAATCCTCTAGTATTGAAAAATAAAGTTTGTATTCGACTGTGCCGAAATTAAATACCCACCATCAAAATATTGTAATGTATTGATATTAATATCAGCATCAATGTGATTTTCAGAGGAGGTCCAATTAGGTTTTCTTGTGTCAATTTTGGTCCAAATTTGCAGCCCAAATAGAATGAGTCTTCTAACTCGTGTTTTCAGCTTACAGACACAGAATGTGTATACTTTTTGGGTCGGTCTACGACCAACAATGTGCTAACAAGTAAAAAGTTATAGTTGGGGCGAAGCCTACCATATAATACCCTACACCAGTTATAAAAATAAAATGTGATTTATTGTTCATAATAAAGCATCTAAGTTGAATTGTACCTTGCCTCAGATATAATTTAGCTATTTTTTGTTGAATAAAATTGTGTACATTTAAGTCATATTTCGAAGGGGGCTTTGGTCAAATGAGGCCGCATCATCAAAAAATACATCAGGGTCATGAAGGCTAGTATAGAACTTGGTTTTGCAGCTTTTTGTCGAGTTACGAGTATATTGAACATAATTATGAACTTAAAAACCCTATTTGGGGGGTTCAGTTGTATGGGGGCTAGGTCAAATATTGGACCGATGTTATCCATTTTCAATAGGATCCGTCTCTAGTACAATAGAAGATCATGCAAAATTTCATTGAATTATCTTCAAAATTGCTGTAGTTTGATTACAAGGTTTACACGGACGGACGGACAGACGGACGGACATAGCTAAATCGACTCAGAAAATGATTCTGAGCCGATTGGTATACTTTAAGGTATAGGACCAATATTATTGTGTGTAACAAACATCAGCACAAACCCAATATACAAACCCAATATATAAAAACGAAGTGAATAAATAAATTTATATGTGCTATGTGTATGGACTCATACCACTTTAAAAAATAAAAGGTTCAAATATGTATAAAATTAGCTCTGCGGAATTTTGTTTTGCATGAGTCAAAAATAAAATAAGATCGTAATTTTCAAATTAATGAAAATTATGGCTCAAAAAAAGAAAATAAAACAGTTTTTTGAAACAAATCCTAATCCCGGAAAAATCCCGGATTTATTTTCCAAATCCCGGGATTCGGGATTGCCAATCCCGAAAAATCCCGGGATTTTCGGGATCGGGATTTCGGGATTGGCATCCCTACTTGGTACCGGGATTCCAAATACACCCCATTAGGATATTTAGTGTTTCTAAATTTAAAAATTTTATCTAAATTGGATCATTGTGGTTGAATAAAATCAAATTTCCCATTTTTACCCCTTTTGGTACTTTTTTCCCTCCCCATTAACGAAATAAAAATTCTATTCCAAAAAGTTGCAACATCGTATTGGGAAGCCCGTTATTATGTATTCATATGTATAAGTTAATAAACCAAAAACAATGTTTTATGAAAAAAGTACCAAAAATAGATACAATTTTAACCCCTTAAACGTCCGAACATCCAAAAAGTACTAAATTCATATTTTATTTTTTCGTTAAGTTATGAAGGAGTCAAAAATATTTTTTGAATGTGCACTGGTTTAAAAAATACATGGGGTGCGAAAAAAGTACCAAAATACAGTTTTACCCGTTTATTCCCTAAAGGGGCCGAATTTTAAAAAAGTACCAGACACCTGTCCGTTTATTTTTAAATGAACGGCGATAAGCTTTAAACTGTTTTTGTATCTTTTCTAGTTTAGGAGATATAAGGTTACCGAATTTACCCGTTTTACCCTTTTTTACCCCCTAAACATTCGAATTTCCAAAAATCCCGTCTTAGTGGATCTATTTGGCGGGAGACCAACCTCCTGTGCAAATTTCAGCTCTTTAGCTTCAACCGTTTAGGCTGTGCGATGATGAATCAGTCAGTCAGTCAGTCAGTCAGTAACGTTAGAATTTTATATATATAGATTGTATTGTCGGTCAAGAAATTAAACTCTGTTTTTGTCCCGAGCGAATAACTTGGTTTTTGAAATTAGTATCTTGAAAAGTAACAAATATGAATGTATTTTCGGGCATTGCCGACAATTATTGGATGTGGATTATTTTTTATCCTATCCTTATAAATATTGGTAGAGTAATTTACGTCTATATTAAAGTTATTTATGCTGAATTTCATCGTGTTATTAGTGTTTATAAGTGAATTTTAATCTTCAAGTTATCTCTGAAGGGGAGTATGTATAGGTGCATGGGTGTCAGTATCATTTAGACTTTTATAAAACTAAGTTCTGAAAATTTTTGTTGAGATACTAGAACATTTAACATAATTATGAGCTCAAATGCCCTATTCAGGATTTTAGTAGGCTTCGTCCTTGGGTCAAAAGAAGAGTATGCCAAATTTCATCAAATTATTTTCAAAATTTCGACCTGCAGCGTGCGCACATGGTTTACATGGACACATAGACGGACGGACAGACGGACATAGTTAAATCGACTCAGAAAGTGATTCTGAGCCCATTGGTATTGGATGTTTGTAACACCAATATATTTCGGTGTTACTAACATCAGCACAAACTCATAATATCCTCTCCACTATAGTTGTGTAAGGTATAAAAATTGCCCAAATCAAACTTAGCATCAGATATAGGGCTAATTAACTGCTGGAAGTAGAGCCTATTGCCAAAACAAAAATTAGTTTTATTTTGACCTTTTTTTCACTTGAACTGTGTTCGATGGTCGCGTTCGACATTTTAGAGATTTCCATACATATGTATTCTGAAACCTTATTATGTTCTAGCTATGTCCGTCCGCGGGACAGTCTTCCATAAATATTATCTATTGATATGGTTTGTTCAAGTGACCCTCCAGAATAAAGAAGTTATAATGCGAAGTTTCTTACTACATTTGACTCCTTACAAAGTCCTCTTCAAAAACAACTTTACTTTACTAACGTTCATAACTGAGCCTTTTGAAGATTTCATGAAGATCGGTCTTAAAAATACAAATATTTGGGCTTTTATGGGGCTTATGGTGCATTTCGATTATGCATTGATTTTTTTCAGAATTTGAATGGGATTTACTTCCATAAATCAGATACACTTGATCGCCAATTTGAACTGTGTTTATGAATACCCTTATTGTTTATAAGTGAATTATGAACGTTCAAGAGATTGTACTGGGAATAGACCAATTTTAACCAAAATCAATAGAGTTTATCCTTTGGTCGAAAAGTATGTAGTACACATGAATGAATCTCATCGATTTATTTGAAGATTTTGAGGCTGTAGTTGGATATATAATGTTTACACGGACAGACGGAAGGGCTACCATGGCGTTAAGGTGGTTGTAGGACCATTATTTTTGGGTGTTACAAAACATCAGCACTAACGCATAATACCCTTCCCACAAAAGTGGTGTAGGCTATAATTAAAGACTGGCTGCATGTCTTATGATATTTTAATATTTCATAAAAAAACTTTTAAAGAGATCATGGGATATGAAAATAAACCCAGACTTCAATAATATGTTTATCACCAAAAATAATACACATTTTTAAAAAACAATCTGAACGACTGTTAAACGTCACATATGTTTATTGTGATTCTTAATTTAAAAAAGTAGAATTTTGTGTTTTACCAATCTAAAAGTAAATGAGCAATATGAAATTGAATATCTCTTTAAACTTAAAATTAACTTTCGTGCTGAAAATTTGGGATCATATTTTCTGATGGTAGCTACATCAGACCTCTTCTAGTTATGATGATTTGTGGTATATAAATAACACAGGACAATACATTTTTAACCCGAGACCAAAGTAAACTTTTTTAAAGTATTGATCAGTGATCAGATGGCATAACAAATTTTATAATTAAAGGTATTTTCGCGGATTTTTTTTTTTAACTTCATGACACGATATCTGGTAAACCTGATGTGATGTATAAATTTCGATTTGTTTTGAATTCTTTAGAAAAGTATATTTTGGTGTCTGGGTTTTGACTTTTTTTAATTTTGTTGGCCTGTGTGATTATTTAAATATTATTGTACATTTGTCATCGTTGTTATTTATATCAAAATTTTGTCACGTGTTAAATGTTTGAACAGTTGGGTTTAATAAAATGATTAACATAATTATTAAAAAATATTTATATTTTGTCCCATTGTTTACTAATTAAGCGTCTGTAATAAAAAAATGGGTAAATTTTTTATTAAACTCTTAATAAATTTCTTATAGGCTTTGTTTTTGCTCTTAAGCGCACATGATTCTTCCTAGAAACATCCAATATACTTAAATATTTTACTGAAACAAAGTTATTGAACGATTTAAACATTTTTGCCGTAATTCAGAGATAAATTATCTATTACAAAAGAAGGTCCTTCACATAATATGAATTAGTAGTATTACACACAAACATTTTATATTTAATTTTAGCGAAAAAAAAGGGAATGCTCTGGTTGCTAATTTAAGAAATAATCATACATGATGCATACAGATGTTGCAAATATGTGTTGCAATTTGAATATTGAATATATGTACGTTTCAAATTTATATGGAAACAAATCGGAGACTATTTATAACTGGGCGTTTTATATTAGTTTTGTTTTAAATGCGAGTCACGTTAAATGTTTGGAATATTTTTTTATTTTATCGAAAGAAGTGATTTTATAGCAAAGTTTTTTTCAAATTAAACTTGAACATTTGTCTATTACATAATCTGAGAAACTTATTATGGAGATCACAAAAGGGATCACCGTTTCTTAGAGCCTTTAAACCGCTAATATTATAATTTATTAGTAACACTTTTTTGAATCTGATGAAAATCAAAAGAATACTCATACTCATAAGTACAAAAGAATAATTAAATTATAAGCTATTTTACTACATTGTTTGAATAATCATTATTGTTTTAGAAACATATTTTGCATAATAAAATTCCAATTTAAAATACGAGAATGTTTTGTTTTTTAAGTGTGCCCATACCAAAAATACTAAACTTTAGCTTTTGCAATGTGTAAAGAATTATTAACTAATTTAATAGTGATAATTTTTTTAACATTTACATACATTTAAAAAATAATTGTTTGTATTTATATATAAGCGTGTACGCTCCATAAGTTTATGTAAAAATATTTATTAATTTCTATGATATTCAAAAGTTTAAACACCTTTCCTAGCACATAGAGATAAACTTTTATAGCAGCAACTGTCTACATAGAGGGTATAATTGATTAACTGCCAAAAATTTCATAATCATAACAATTACGCCGTTAAGTATTTTATTTATAAACAAATTTAAATAAATATAGCTTGTATCTATAACATAACTAAATACATAAATTATTTTGTGTGCTACAAATTTGGCAATTTTTGAACTAGTATGTAAATCGGATCAAAACTTCCTGAATATCAATTGTATTTAAAAGTGTTTGCATCAGTATCTAACGTTAATTTGATCTATGTTAATTTGTTTAATTTTGCATATCAAAAATTATGAAAATTTGTTATTAATTATATAATAGCTGTGATCAACTTTTGGAAATCAGGAAATCATTTTAAATATCCGATACCATAGCTAGCAAATCATAGAGAAAAAACTCGTATTTCATCATTAATTACACAGCGCAACAAAATTTTACATAGTCAAAACTCTGAGTCCAAAGTATACTTTTCTAAAGGATTGAAATTCGCTTTTCTTTTTCATGTCATGTTTTTGCAATATAGAAAACTAATGTTTGAAAAAATCCATGTTCGACTATATTATTATTTGTTAAGTATGTTATATCATCTGAAAATCCATTCTAAAATCTAAATAAAGGTTTAACCTATCTTTTATCTCCTTCTTTCTTCCCGATATTATAATACAAAAAACTACTTTAACTTTAATTCAAACAAATTCGATATTGCTTTTATTTTAAGCCAAATACTCAAATATTGGCAAAACTAGAGATTTTCAACACTCAGGACACGATATCAAAGGCCACATTCGGATTCAGTGCAGCTCTATCCTTCACAAGAGTATACTTGAGTATTTTTTAAAAGGTCTACCGGTATATTGGTCGTAGATGCAGAAATGTTATATAGGACCCTCCGTGGCTTAGTTGGTAGTGTTGTAGTTGTCAGTACGGACGACGTGAGTT